>NC_135864.1:31647335-31834835 GCF_031162955.1 Sander vitreus | reverse complement strand
GATTCTGCCTGCAGGACTGTGCTGACACCAAAGGAGTTGAGCCCTAACCCTAACAGATACTGCCTCTGCTGCCACTTCCTGAGAATCTCCTCTGAGTTGTTGTTACATTTCCGTTGGTTTCAGTACAGGCAGTTTCCCCTCACTTGCTACGGTGGGAGGGGAAAGAAAAGTCAACTGCTGCTGACAAACAGCTGAGACGGGCAGACACGTTAACTAAAGATTAGGGGTGGGGGGGGGGATGGAATCGATACAGCATAGTATCGCAATATTTTCCGTGGCAATACTGTATCGATACACAGGCGCCAAGTATCTATCTTTTATTATACAGTATATGTGTTGGTCAGTTTGTCTGCTTGACAATCCCATTCTGCAGCAGTGAAATTAAAGTGAGATGAACAAACAGAGAAATGTATCTTTTTAGATAAAACAGATGTTGACAAAGTTTCCTTTTGGGGACATAATCTGAAATTGGGAAAAAATTAGAAGTTGGAAAAAAGGTAATAAATTGCAATATATTGCAGAATATTGCAATATGTTTAAAATCGCGATAATATCGTATCGTGACATAAGTATCGTGATGATATCGTATCGGGAGGCGTCTGGTGATTCCCACCCCTACTGAAGATGGAGTAAGTGTTGATTGAAAGACAGAAGGCTTAACAATCTTTTAAAGAAAGAATTTAAGTACTGATTTGGACGTTGATAACCATGACAACGGTCAAAGCTTCAAAGCATTCTGATCATCCCTACTAAAGTTGCTCCATATCTGCTGGATGTGTAAATATGCAACGGTTTGCTAACAAGTTTGTCATATTAGCAACATCAAAAAAGCTAATATGTCCGTGTTGTGTTTACAGCTTGTTTCTGCTAACTTGACATGCCAGGTGGGTTGTTACAGAGAACCATTTGAGAAGCCGTCATTGGAGACTGTTTAGAAAAGGGCAGGCACTTTCAAAGAATACCTGGCAGGTCATTGGACGAACCATCTGTCTACCACTATTGAACAGTCCCAGCCGTTACACACACCTTGTCTCTCTTTTCGGCCGGATGTCCGTTAGCTTACGCTTTCTTTGTTTTAGAATTCTAAACTCCGGTGTATTTATCAGGACTATGGTTAAAGGTGCTCTAAGAGATGTTGGGTGACGGCACTTCTTGTTGACGTTCGAAGTATTTTCAGACAAAACGAGGCTAGCTCGCCCCTCCCTCCTCCTCATCCCGTCCCCTCTCACTCCGTTCCGCGCACCCCAAATCCTTCTTGTCGGTTATTGGCTGGAACGCTGGAACACTGTTTGTTATGTTTGGTGGTGCAGGTTGGCACAGTTTGTTTTTGTTGGCATTTGTGGAGCCTGGGCTGTCTACAGAGACCATGTTTGTTTTTTACAGTGCGTTCAGGGGACAGGCAGCTAGCGGATAGTGAGGAGATGTTTGCTGTATGTGACAAAAAATGTTGTAGCCTAAAAAACGCGTCACATCGCTTAGAGCACCTTTAACTGGTCCTCAGAGCTCTGCAGGGTAAATCCAGACAGCTAGCTAGACTATCTGTCCAATCGGAGTTTTCTGTTCCACGACTAAAACTACTTTTGAACGTACACATGTTCCACCAAAACAAGTTCCTTCCTGAGGCTTTTTTGCAGAGGCACCGTGGCTCCGTCCGGCGCTTAGCACCGCCGATTGTGACGATTGTGATTGGTTTAAAGAAATGCCAATTAACGAGAACACGTTATTCTCCCATCCCGGAATGCTGCGTGGACAAGCCAGACCCTCCTCGGCAGCGCTGTGGAGGAAGGTCTGGCAATGCGAGACTACACACACCTTAACCACGACCATAGCTGCCAGTCACTCCTCACCGGACGATGATTGGTTTGGTAAGACGCATTACTTGAAGCCTGAAAAGATGGATTTCCGTTCGATATGCGATCTCGTGTACTCAGTATATAAACGCTACATTAATGTTAAAGTTACAATGACATTACTGCTAGAACGCCATATATTATACACTGTGTGAAGTAAACATCACTACATTCAGTTCTGTTGGGTTTTGATGTATAAGTTATGCGGTTACACAAACAATGTTTATAACAGCAAACAAAACAAGTGCGATTCATATAAAACTGAAACAGTAAGTGCTTTCAAGTAACAAGTCGAACATGACTGCGTGACACATAAATGCATGGCTGAATAGTGGGACTTTTGTAACAGTGTATGATATATTCACAGGCTTATGCAAGATGTCCGTCCCCCCTGAAGCCTGGGAGCACATCCATTTGTGCCAAATGACCTAGTTTGCAAGTACGCTACACCAAACACTGACACACTAGTAATGAATGATTCATTTAAACAGGAGAAACAGTCACTGGCAGGCATTCTGCCTTCTACCGAGGCATCATACACCACTTAACCTAGATAGGAGCATTTAGTGCATGAAAGGATATTCCTACACAATGGAATTGAAGCAGGCATTCCCTTGATAGTGGAACGCAGTCACCGGGGGAAATACCCTATACTAGTAATTGATACCTATAGGGAGTAATGATGGAGCACTTGGCACAGGGACACAATTATGAAGTCTGTTTTTCTGTGGTCGACGGATCTGCATGCAATGGTTACATTTGTTAAACCTCTTTAATTACTCTATTATCAGGATTAATGCTACAGGGATATCACACGCACTAACTTTGCAATCAAAGAAAGCGGGTTCAGAGTTGACACTTTTTTCGATGCTTTTCACCCACACCACCCTGAAATACCAAACTGCTGAAACGTAAGCATAAAAGTTCCAAGAATGAAAACTGGAGCAGCTTGTGAGAAGAGGACTCACTGTGCAAACTCAGGCGCATAAGGAAGACGTCTAACGCCACAGCGATGCTTTGCACACCACCCACTTCTCCCTTCACTTAACAGCTAAAGTCTGGAGGCGATAACCCCGAGGTCAATATCCTCCACCAGCAACAAACTTCTCAAACTCTTTCACGATCATCAAATGTAACTCACTCTTCGCATTTCTCTAAATCATGATACCCATTATTCACATGTCCACCACAGAAGCGACTTCCTCAAATATTATTATAATTTACTGACATTTTTCCAATGCAGATTTCAGGTTTCTGCAAGCTGATGTTCGTACACAAAGTGACAAAACTGTCTTTATTCAAAGTAGAACTAAAAGGATGCAGTTACATTTGAAAGAAGGTTTGCAGTAATGTTAGGCATACTCCATTTAGACAAAATGGACAAAAGAAATGGAAACACACTGGTCTCCCGGTAATTAAAGCACGCCTACACATTTCTCAGCATTATGATCACTGCTATTATTGTCCAGTATTTCAAAAGCTCCTTCCATCATGTTTCCTTCTAAGAAGTATTGCTAAAATTAGATCAGTGCTGTCACTCAATGACAGGGAATTGTACATCCATTTAGATCTTCTCATCACCTTCACCCACCCATCAACAACCCTTTTTTTTACTTGACTAAGTAAATGTTTACTTAAATGGTGGAAATGAAGCAGCAAGGATTTTTTTATTTTTATTAATGTTATTATTTTTTGTCATCCTTAGCATGGCTACCAATCATTTTGGAAGTTATTATTAAGGCACATCAAGTCCTTGCTTCTTGCTATTCTGTCTAACTCTACAGACTGGTGGTGACCTGGGTTTTTCTGCCATGAGGAGTCTGCAAGGTTAGAACGGCAGACTAGTATAATTCTTTACATTAGTGGTTCCCAAAGTTTTTGTCTTACAACCCCCCAAATATGAAGCAATGTTTACTAGTGTCACAGGTTTAATATGTCTAGGAGTTGTGAGCAGTTTTACCCTAAAGGCCCTGACACACCAACCCGATAATCGGCCGTCGGACAGTCTGGCGAGGTCAGCGACTCGAGTCTGTTCGGTGTGTTCCGTGCCGTCGTCCGTTGGAGGGGCCGTCGGCCTTCATTTGGGTAAATTTGACATGTTGAATCAGAAGGCGGGCAGTCGGACTCAATGGCCAATCTGACTGGTGGAGCGCTAACCCAGAAATGACGAGCTAGATGAGCCTGACTAACGCCTCTCAAAATCTGCCGAAAATCTTTTAAACTGACCTTTGTCGATCTACATCTATCGGACACGTTCGTCCAATCAGCTGCCGGTTTTCATTTTTTGGGCGACAATACAGATTAGCTCTGCCTGCTGTTATGGAGACGTATCACGTCTCGCGCACGCGCAGAACGTACGCTCAAGTCGGCGTTGCTTCGGTGTGTTCCGAGGCACTTTTTGGACCTCGGGGAGCCGACTGATCAGTCAGGTTGGTGTGTCAGGGGCTTCAGAGTGATTTCCCCCTTCAAACCTCTCAGATTGTTTAATGTGAATAATAAATAAAACTGAAGAGGTACAAGTATTTTTCAAGGAAAATGCAAAGATATGTGACAAATCTAAAAAAATAAATAAAAGTGGAAAATAAACTTTGAAACAGAAATAAAAATGTTTTCATCTTTCCCATCCCTTTAAACATCTTTAGGACCACTCACGCTGCATCCACATACTATGCACTACATTCCCAATACTATCATTCAACATACTTTTGTGTGTATCTTCTCGGACGCACTGAGCCGTAATTACGTGGTAACCCGTTCCAACCTCAGCTCTACAGCCATCTGCAGTAGCTGACAGCAAGCTTGAGTGTTTGGTCTTTCTTCACATCTGTAGGAGTACTTTGGCTGTTAGAAAATGCCAACCACAGGCATACTTGTTGTGTTTTTCGTTATCGACGTTACAGAGCTGCCTAGCCTCTCTTCTCATTTATCAATTTGTACTAGAGGGTGACAATTTTTCGGGACTCCCGCAGGTCACGGTATTCCCGCGGGAGTCCAGCGATACAGGAGTTAATTTCACTGTTGGCAACATGACAGGGACGGAATAGAGCACAGAAATCAACGGGAGCGGGCGGGAACGGGACGGAGCCTGATATTAAATTAAAAAATGACTGCATTGGGTGTGCCCAAAGATTGTGAGGCATTTCATTGTAGAAAAGAGAATCACTTACAACTCACAGTTTGTTGATCGGCTACTGCTAGCCGCAGAATAGCCTATCAGAGCTGTTCACAAGCCAATCAATCAGCGTCAGCGACTATACCGAGAGTCGGCAAAATGAAAGTGTCATCGAAGGACCCCTCAATCCATTTTCAGGAGCTGTGAGAAGATCTCCGTTAGGAATTACGTAATGAAATCGCCTAGGCCTGCAGGTAATGCATGTATAGTGTAGCCTAAATTTCTGAGGCAACCTCAGCGATTTTAGAAAGGAGGCAACAGGCATTTAACAAAAGGAGACATCTGGGCTTTGGCGCCGTCCTTTTAAAGCTGCCATGGTTTGTACAGTATATTCCAGCTGTTTGTCACACCTCTTTTAGTGTATACGTCACAGCTGTCAAAAAGACTTACACAAAAGATACACCTGTGTATCCAGTTATATGTCCTCCGGCAAGCCTACTCTCTCCTAGAGATACATTTTAGGAATTGAGGCATCCTTTAAGATGGCGTGCTGAGATCGATTTCCAGATCACAGGCAGAGGATGGAGGAGAGAGGAGAGGAGGAGGTACGAAAACAGAAATGAGAAGAGCCCTTGGTTGTTGTCACCACTGCATTGTGGGATATTTATGCCGGCATAGTGTCCAGTGTTTGCATACTGTAATATTTCACTGGAAAATAGTATGCAATTCACGTACTATTGGTTTCATACTAATGTTTCAAGAACTTCAAGTACTTTATGATAAGTTTATGCTCATGTTACAACATGGCAACACGCATTGTGATAAATTGTGGGTCTGTTGGTTTTGGCTCATCTGTCAGGTGTGTAATAAGGTCCCTCGGGGTTCAGTCATTATTATATAGTTCAGTTATTCTTCCTCCTTACACTCACATTGTTATTATCCATTATTTACATAACGTTTATTGTGCTTTGACCGCCGTGATAAAGAGTTACATAGCAAATTACTACTTCTAACAGGACATAGTCAGGCGTCACCCTCTGCTGTGTCAACTGACAGTTAACCGACCACAACCGCAGCAATCAAATCTCACTGCACTGATCTGGCGGCCTATTTAAAGACCCTCACATGACGTGTGTTTGCTGCTGTTACTGCTGCTCCACTCCACCCAGCAGCCTCCACCTGCTTTGGTTCTGCTCCGTTTGTGCGCACCCTGGAGGGCTTTATTTCTAAGTTAATAACCATCGAGGGTTATTTGCAATGGTGCCTGCATGTTATTTATCACTGTGGTATGCATTTCATTCTGCTATGATGTATTGTCACAACAGGGAGCTTTACTGAGAGGAAACTACATTGCAGACTCAATTTGGATTTCCATTTTTATTTGCTGTGACAGAATCAAGCTTATAACATTGAAAATGAACAGTACAACAGAAGGTAGATGCCAAATTTCTTCTCCTAAGCAGGAAAGATATCACATATTAGAGATCAGTCTTATTTCAAATGTTGTAGAGTTACCTCACATATCTTTGATCCATACTTGTTTTCCAATCACTTAACACAATGGCCTAAGTATCATTTCCTTTTCTAAAGCAAAAAAACACATCACTCTGCAGTTTGGCCGTATTCTCTCTCTAGTGGCTACCAGTGAATGCATGTATTTATTACAAACTCTTATTTTCCACATGTATTACACAGCCTTCATCTGTGATTTGTCGCTGGGTGTCAGATTCCCAGCATGTAAAGGAAAACAGCTGCAAACCTTTTCTCATCTTTCAAGCTTTTTCTCCTCACTGTCTACTCCCTGGACAGCAATGGTGCCTCTCATCTTCACACACACACATGCATTCAAGTTCTGTCTCTGTTTCTTGGCATGTGTGTTAGTGTGTTTGCACAAAATGTGTTGTTCTTTCTCTTTCTTTTATACTATAGCCCATTTTTTATTTTTTATTCACTTTGTGAATAATATGCTTGTTGAAAGTGTTTTATAAATACATTTAACGTGACAACTGATTGTCTTTGATAGAGCATATTTCTATTTCTGGACAGGCCCCTGACAGAGCAAGCAAGGCTTCAAGACAACACGCCTGTTGATTTGGTAACTGCTACATTTCTCAGTGCATTTAAAACTAGCCTATACATTTACACACTTTCTAAGAATTACTGTTACAAGGAGACTTGAAAGAGGAAGAATTGACTTACTTGCTAAGCCCTTCCCTTTAGTCACTGTTGCTATGCCTGTCAAGCTTGCACATATGCAATTTACCATAATAACATGGGCAGATTCATTTTATTCTTAAGTAATGCTTGGTTAGGTTACTACTGTAAGTAGTCAAATCAAGCTATATCTTTGTCCCATAGTTATATTACATATAAGAGGAGTCACATTGTAAAGTACAGTGGCACTCATACGTTTATGAACCCATGCTAAAGTTGAATAAAAAGAATATAAAAAAATCATCTTTTGGAAATTGATCTTAATGCCTTAATTAAAAAAATGAGGATTAATCCAACCTTTAAGGACACCAATTTCCTTTGTGAATGAATAATGTATCGTGAATAAATAAATGTTCTTCCTTAAAATACAGGGGGCATAAGTCAGTACACCCCTATGTTAAATTCCCATAGAGGCAGGCAGAGTTTTATTTTGAAAGGCCAGTTATTTCATGGATCCAGGATACTATGCATCCTGATGAAGTTCCCTTGGCCTTTGGAATTAAAATAGCCCCCCCACATCATCACATACCCTTCACCATACCTAGAGACTGGCATGGGGTACTTTCCATAAGATCATCTCTCAATGCAAATCAAACCAGCTATTAGGCTAACTGAAATAAAACCATGCCAATCTCTAGGTATGGTGAAGGGGTATGTGATGATGTGGGGGGGGGGCTATTTTAATTCCAAAGACCAAGGGAACTTTATCAGGATGCATAGTATCCTGGATCCATGAAATAACTGGCCTTTCAAAATAAAACTCTGCCTGCCTCTATGGGAATTTAACATAGGGGTGTACTTACTTATGCCCCCTGTATTTTAAGGAAGAATATTTATTTATTTACGATACATTATTCATTCACAAAGAAAATTGGTGTCCTTAAAGGTTGGATTTTTCCTCATTTTTTTAATTAAGGCATTAAGATCAATTTCCAAAAGATGATTTTTTTTATTCCTCTTTTTTGTCAACTTTAGCATGGGTTCATAAACTTATGAGTGCCACTGGAAATGTATCTGAAGTTACCATGTAAATTGTCTGTAACGTTAGCTTGCCACTTATGGTAAAACATGCCAACGTTTATTTTCTGCAAATCGAAGTTTACGTTTTCTTAATTTAAACGTAGTGTCAGCGAAATGCAAAACGGGGATTGTCAATGCTTATCATTATCTATGGATGCCGACGGAGCAGTGAATGCGGAGTAGCGGACCCTAATCTCCTTTACTATTTCCTACCCCCATCACTACAGCGTGTTGTAAAATCCAAACCTGGACAGGTCTGCTGCGTCAACTGTAGTTTGCCGCTTGGGGGACAGCTTTAGCAAATGGTCAATTAAAAACCTTTTCTTAAAAGCCTTCACAACATTTTTACTAGCTTTAAAACTTTTTATCGCTCTTAAAACTCTAGACTTAACCAGAGTTAATTATCCTGTCCACTAATGAGTCACTGTTGGATTCACTTGCTAATGTCTCCTGCAGGTCCATTTGAGTGAAATGCCACATTTTCAATGCACAGTTAGTCACTTTCTGGACCCAGAACATAGATTTTCTTTGTCATTTCACACATCACTGCACTTTTGTGAGACATTCCTGTGTCTTTGGGCACCAACGCAAGACACCTAAATCGCTGAAGAACACAGCAGCTTTTTTTTTCTCCTGGAGCTCCTCTGTTACAGTAGTGTCTCTGACAACCACAACAGACAGCTGCGCTACCTTATGTCTAATTCCGCATCAGCATCTGTCATCTATTTATTTATTTATTATTGTCCATTTAAAATCCATCCAAAGAAACTGGATAGGAAAGGCTTGTTGCAGCAGCAGCTGACCTTTTTTTGTTTTTTTTTTTTTTTTGGGAGGGGGGGGGGGGTCTCCAGGCCATGCTAAATGCATATTAACAAAATACAGCCATTATTATTAAACAACATGTGCAATATACTACAGTATCATATGCAATATTTTACCTCTCCTGTCCTAAGTGTCTTAAATTATTCTTGTTTTTAGCTATTTATCCATTGTTTGTTTTCTTCTCTCTAACTCACATTTTCATTGTATGTGTCTCTCTTAGCTTATACAGAACAACGTAGGGAGTTCAAGGCCACGTCCACACGTACCAAAACAATCTCCCCCCCATCTTCCATGGCATCGTTCCAAAAATATTAGCGTCCAAACGGATCCATATGTAAACGACTCAACACGCTACTTCATATTCCAGGCCTATAGGTGGCACTGTTTCTGCTACAGAAATTCACCAAAAACGGAGAAGAAGAGGCGGAGCATACGCATAAAGCTTACGCGCTGTATACAAACAGACAGTATATTTTGCCCTAGTAACCCTAATAGGCTCAATATCTTCTCCAGCAGGAACACAAGCATGTAGTCCGCCATTGTTGTTGTTCTGAGACGTCGTCGCGGGATAAGAGGCCAAAGGCTAGAGGTCGAGGGGTGTGGTGATGACATCATCGATACGCAAGTATGCGGCTTCGAATTTTTTCACCCTGGGACTAGGTTTTCAAAAAAGTGCGTCTTCAGGCGGTGCGTTTACAGGATTCGTTTGGACGATCGGCCAAAACGATGCAAAACGTGCGTTTACACCAAAAAAACGTTTCCGTGTGGATGGCCCCCAAGATGCATGCCTGCCAAATCCCTGTTTGGTCGAATCTTTGCCATGCAGAGGAAGCCAGTACAAATGTTTCTCTGCATTTTCCAAGCCAAAGTGAGCAGCAAAAAGACAAAACTTAGCAAGAGCTTCACAGCAAGCTACGGCCGCCTCCTGCAACATGTAGGAGGTGGTTCAATGTCGAAGTTCAACATCCACCCAAACAAGCATAAAATCCTCACAGTTTGATTTTCACACTCAAACAGTTTGGGACTGAGACAATAAAGATATTTAGGTTGCTAATTCCACAAAACTAAGCAGGTCGAAGCTACAGATGTCATCACAGTTTTCAGGTTAGTGTTGTATTTGCACTGGTTTTGTCACTAAAGTTTGTTTTAGAAACAGCTGTTAAATGTCCACATTTTGCTGCATGCCAGCTAGCAAAACCTGGGCTATTTTAGTAGTGTGGCTTCATCATTTCTTAAAGTGCTCATATTATGCAGGTTCATAATTGTATTTAGAGGTTGTACCAGAATAGGTTTATGTGGTTTAATTTTCAAAATTCGCCATATTTTTGTTGTAATGCACATTGCTGCAGCTCCTCTTTTCACCCTGTGTGTTGAGCTCTCTGTTTTAGCTACAGAGTGAGACATCTCACTTCTGTTCCATCTTTGTTGGGAGTCGCACATGCTCAGTAGCTAGGTAAGGACTACTAGCCAGTCAGAAGCAGAGTATGAGGGCGTGCCGTGCTAGCAGCTAGGCGAGCATTATAACGTGTGTTCCAAAGTGACCACGTTTGTCTCTGAAGTAAAGGCTGGACTACAATAGAGCTGTTTGGAGCAGTTTGTGAACAGTGTTTTCTGTTGGAGATGGTAAGTCCCTTTGGGGTGGACTTTGGGCTTTTTCACTTTGTACACCTATTACGTGCACAAAAAAGATATATAACACAATAAAGGAAAGGGGAAAGGCCCAAAAAGCATAATATGAGCACTTAAAGTATTTGAAAATACCAAATCCAGGGTTTTCTTTGCTAATTCTGAGACATTTTCTAAGGAATGTTTACTGCAGAGGACAGAGGTTAGTGGGAGGTGGACGAGTCATGAGGTGGACTTAATTCCCTCTAGACGTTTAACTAGACCTCCACAGAGCTTACCTGTACTCGATTTGATAGTTTCTTGTCCGACCGTTTGGCCAAGCAGGTCATACTGGTTGAGGCGGGAGCTTTCTCCTTCCACCACCACAGAGTCGGAGGCGTTTCGAGTCCAAGCATAAGTCACTTCTGAGATTGTGTAGGCATCTAAAAAAAGAGAAGAGGATAAACCCATAGGGGATAAATCTGGGGCAGCCGCAGCTATTGATGATTTTTCGAGAAATTATTTAAGTGACCCAAATGAAAAGCCCCCACTACATTGTGTTTTAAACTGGGTTTCTAGAAAAAGGGAATACTGTAGAGAGAAAACAATCTCTCGGTGGCTGAAGATGGAATTCATAAAACGCCAACAAGCAATTGATGCACAGTGACATTTACCCTTTTCAATCAGTCGCAGCATGCACTGAATATGAAATTTGAAAGCTGGTCTGCTAACCTATGAATGTCTGATGAAACAGAATTTTTCCTCAATATACAATTATTGAAATGTCCTGCCAATCATGTCATCCTACAGATTGCTGCAACAAATGTTGTGAGCTTCATGTGAAATACTGTAGGTTGCCACATAAATGCATTAAAAGTAAATGGGAAATTCAATTAATGTGAAGTCAAAGCATTCCAGACATGACCCACCATGTATTGATGCTCTGATCATTAATAATCCCTTGTTTTTAAACCAATGTCTTAAAAGCAGCGTAGAGCAAAACATTCTTCATCCAAATGTAAAGAAGCAATGGCAATAAAATAGTGATTAAAACAGATGTAAAATGTCCTTTTCCCCATATTTATTGGTGACTTTAGCACTAAGTCTTTTATCTGTCAGTTATTCTATATATATATATATATATATATACAGTATAGTATAGTACAGTATATACAGTATATATTTGTTTAATTGCTGCATATTTTGTTGAAATTTGAAGGGCTACTGCCAGAAAAGTGAGCCATGCATTCCAGCTTCACCCGGTTCTTAGGCAGCTATTTGCCAAAGAACCAGTAAGGAGAAAAAGAAGAAAAAAAAAGAAAATAACATTTTACTTAAGGGTCCCTGAGGCGCTACCATCATCAGAGTTACTCACAGCTGCCAAATTTTAGTGGACAGGAATGAAAGTCCATGGGGAAATCCTCCAGATGCATTGGGCACTCTGCATGCACAGTTAACCTGCATCCAATTCACAGACAATTAAGGAGACTTTGCAAATGCATGAAAAGTAAACAGCACAGATTAGGCACCGTCTCAAAAAAGAAAAGAAAAAGAAAACCGCACAAGACTCATGCACTATTCAAGACGCTTCCCAACTGTAATGCCTTGACAGAAAAATAATTAATCTTAACTGTAATCAGCAGAGCAAAGTAAACAGGGTGCTGCAGAGACCATTAAGAATCAAAAGACTAACGTGTGTCAAGGTGAGGTGGTAGGTTAGTTCTTTGATAAGAATCTGCATTGTATGCAACTGTACTAACATACAACAATATTCAACCACTAAAAATAACTTGCAATAGTTTATCATTCAAATAGATTTTCCTGAAGGTGCATGTTGACAACAAAGATGCTAAGTTGGATAAAATAGGATGCATGAAGAATATACGTATGTGAACAATGATGTTGTATTGTTCTGGACGTACTTTCCATAATACTAACACACTCTTTAGCAAGATATGCGTTCTGTCCAAGTTAGAGAGTGTTAGCTGAGAGGATCGATACCACTTTCATATCTGTACACTACATATGAAGCTAAAGCCAGCAGCCTGTTAGCTTAGCTTACGATCGCTAACACTGTTGAAACAGAGCAGCTAATTGGTAGCGAGAGCAACAAGTTAGCGGACTACCGAGTGTTTACATGCTGTATGCGCTGCTCCGTGCCGTGAGACCGGGTTGGTGTGGGTGGTTGGTGTGAATGCAAAGCCCCGCCCTCTGTGAAACAGAGATCAATGGACAGAAGAGAAACGAGCATGAACGTAAATGACAGCAGAGCGTAGTAAACACTCTCACGCTGGATAAAATGAAATGAGCGCAATGGGCACTATAGCGGCACCTTCTACCTATATATAGTGCAGTTGTGACATAACTGTAGAGAAGTTCTGATGAGTTGATTTCTCCCTGCAGCTCAGGCTGGAAACCTGTACATCTTTCTTTCCTGCCTCCGTTACAAATTTGCGGGGACCAATCACAAACTGGCTTATCCACCTGGCGCGCTATTGGCAGGTTTAACACGATGACGATAGAGAAGCGACCGAGCAGCTTTTTGTTTACATTTAACATGGCGTCCACTGAAGCGCAGCAACCCGTTGATGCCGCTGTCGCTGCTACGTCACCCGGATCGTTGCTCTGATTGGTTGAAGGACGGTCCAATTGCGTACAGAGTCATTTGAACTATGCCCGTTGATCACGCCTCTTGTCTCCCCAGACTAATGTTCAATCTGAAAAGATTGAGCTCGGTCTGGTGATAGCCAGACAAAGTATTTATAGCACCTAGGCCTGTTTATAATTTAAAAAAAGCATGGAAATCTCACTTTTAACAATATAAGGTAGACCTTTAAGCTAACCGGCTGCTGGCAGTGGCTTCATTTTTAGGCTACAGATGTGTGTGGGGGGTGGGGGGGGGCAATAAGTGTATTACCTACATTGTCGAACTATTCCTTTAAATTTTAATTCTCATTAAACACAAATTAAATGCAACTTTGTGACTTTATCTTCAGACATGCGCCTGGGACTTGAATTACCTCATGGTGTACAGCAGTGTCCCATCATCTTTGATCCTCAACAGTTTATTTGGCATGGTCATGTTATGAGCCACGGACTTTTTCCCATTGTGGAAGAAGGTGTCCGGAGTCCAGATTTTACTTGCCATCAGGTTGTTGAGGGGCAGAATATTCATCGGCCCATTAAATTTCAACCTCTCGTCCTTCCAGCTTTGCCGGAAGAAAACGTCTATGGTGTACTCCTGTGGGCAGAGGGGATGAAAAAAAGGTAATAATCAAACTGTATTATTATGCTTCAACATGAGTCCCATTTCTGCTGAAAAAAAGTTAAATAAAACACAGGGCACTTTCCGCTGCCCTTTTTTTTTTTAATCGTAGCCTACAAGTAGCAGCTCTTCACGACTGACTTCACCTGCCACTTTAAAACCTGGGCTCTGAATGGCTTTCTCTATTTGTCAAAACTCCATCAAGGTGAGGCCCGCGCTCTCCGTGGTGCTCTCAGCTCTCTGAGCCGGTGTTTTCCTAAGCTAACTCTGAGGCCAAGACAACCCCTTGACCTACAATCCTCTGTTGTCAAAAAAAACAACAACACACACACAAGAAAGGATTTAGGGCAGAAAGCACTGCACTGTGAAATGTGTGTGCGTGGGAGAGCGAGTGTGTATGTTTGTGTGATTAAGCGAGAGGGAGATACATTCCTCCAGTGTTTTTTCCTGTCACAGTTCTGACATTTAGATCTCGGGGAAACTGAAACCAAAACTAACGATTTTCTTTTAGGGTATAGCAGCTCTAACAGCAAAGGTTTACTACAGTTTGCGTCTCTTTTTTGTAGTTTTGGTTACCTTTAGTATTGGTTGTGATAACATTTTACCCACTAAAGTACTTGAGATCTGGGAACACGGCAACACTGCTCCAACAAATATATCTAGACATGAAATATGAGCATTCAGGTGATCAGACAAATTGTAAATGAGCCAATTGTAGAGCGACTCTTAAACATTTTATTTGAAGTGAAAATAATTTGCACCTAACATGTCACTAATAAACCCTCATTGCACAAGTAAACAGTATGGTACAGTAGGCCAAAGTTGAAGCAGGACATCGGTCTGTAAACTGTGATAAATGTTTTCATAAACAGATAGTTTGGATTTAGACTTACCATTGCCTTTGTTTTCCCTTCCAAATAATTCTGGATAACCCAAGGATCAGTTTAAAGGATACTTTTGGTGATTTTTTTTTATATTTGTCCTATTGTTAACACATCCCATGGAAAGACCAAAACCAACAACTAATTCATCCTACTAACAAGTAATGTCTGTGTAGGTAGAGCCTGATGTTGCTGAGGCGGAGGAGGTTCAACATAGACTCTGATACTCTGCAACTTGTACAGGTGCACTATCGAGAGTATCCTGACCAGCTGCATCACCGCGTGGTATGGCAGTTACACCGCCCTCAACCGTAAGGCTCTACAGAGGCTGGTGAAAACTGCCCAGCACATCACCAGGAGGAGCTGCCATTCATGGAGGACCTCTACACCCAGCGGTGTAAGAAGAAGGACAATGAAAAGGCCTAACCTGAAAGAAGCAGAGTACATGACCTGCTGGTTGGGCTGCACAATTAATTGCAATTTTATCGCAATATGGACTAGTCCAATATCCAAATCACAGAGGGACACAATATTTGTTAAAGGCAAAATATGTGTCAAACCATTCTGAAGTATTGTGGTGCTGCAGAGACGTCCCAGCCTACACATCCTATTCTACAGACTACAGACAACATCTTTGTTTGGTACAGATCCTCGCAGAAATCACACTATAATCAAATACTTTTTTAAAACTTTTTATATTTCTCAATGAAAATGAGAAAAATGATCATTCACTCCAATATCGCGAATCATATCGCAATCGCAATATCAGTCAAAATAATCGCAATTAGATATTTTCCTCACATCGTGCAGCCCTAGTGTCCGGATAACAACCTACTCATGAATGACAGCAAGACTAAAGAGGTGATAGTGGACTTTGGTAAGAAGCAGGGAAGGAACTACTCCCTCCTAATATCAACGGGTCCTTATTGGAGAGGCTGGGGACCTTCAAGTACCTTGGCGTCCACATCACCGAGGGTCTGACCAGGCAGAGACTTTCACCTCAGACGCCTGAGGAAATTCCGGGTTTCCTCTCAAATACTGAGAAATTTCTACTCCTGCATCATCAACAGCATCCTGACGAGTAGAGCGTCCTGACAGAGCCGGCGGTGCCCTACCCTGCCTAAAGTATATATACATTATTTATACATCATTAAGGATCGAAACCACCCGGGTAACAGCCTTTTCTCTCTATTGAGGTCAAGAAGAAGGTACCAGATACACCAGGCCGGCACTGAGAGGCTAAGGAAGAGGCTCAGGCCACTAGGATCCTAAATGAGGACACTGCTTCTACTATTACTGCTTACTTACTGTTTTACAAACTGTTTACACCTCTGTGTACATATTTATTACTTTTCATTATGCAAATATATTTACTACGTTCTGCTTACATTCAGTTTAATTTGCATTACTATCTTACTATTACTTTATTTATGTTTATATTTTCGACCTATATTTCAACTTGCACTATTTTACATTCAGATTTTGCTTTTACTTGCGTCATTTTCTTTTTATAGATATTGAATGAGCATTGTTGGAAAGTGCCTGAGGGCTAAGATTTATAACAACTTCTTTGTAAATGTTGCACACATGATAAGAACTTATTATTCTGTGCCATTGATCTCTACTTTTGTTCAGAAATGGCTAAAGTGAAAACCTCATGAATTAGCCACACCATTGCACTGAGTAACATGTCCCTTCATTATGTGAACATGGGCTGCTGTAGATAAACTGTTGTTTATATCGCAGACAACATCATGCTGCCATGTGGTCATGTTACCATCAACGTATCGCATTAGAAATGTTGATGGAAACGGCAAAATTCGAAAAATAAACGTCCTCAAATCCGCAAAAATGTTTTTACGCTCGCTTGAGGTGGTTTTTGCCTTTTTCAAAAAAGAGTTAATGCGCACAATGTGAGATGGAAACAGCTTCGCTGAATAAGTTGTGACGTAGCAAACACGTAACTCACATGACTATAGACCCGGTATCCATCGGATCGGCATATGGGTTCCATCCAGTGCACCGTACTGTGGCACACGGTGTCTAGTGAAGTGGCGGTGCACTATGGCCTGTGCCTCAGCCACGATAACAGCTTGAATCGTATGGCCCTGCACACCGCGTACACACAGCGGTGAACGGTTGTTTTACTGACACCAAATGTCTCTGCCACAACCCTGTATACTGCACACAGGCGGCCAACTTGTACAACACTACCTCTCTCCATTTAGCCAAAGATATTAGCTGTTAAACTCTTTGATTTAGTTGATGGAAACGCTTCTAATTCGCATTTTCTTTTTTGCAACATTTTAAAAGTTTGCTTAAAATTCGCTTGACAGTTAGATGGAAACATGACTATTGACTGGCCAAATGCGTATTAATCCATGACTGAAAAAAGTCCCCCAACAAATTCACTATTTCCTCCTGTTTAAAGGTCCAATGTGTGGTGAATTTCTCCCATCTAGCGTTGAGATCATATATCGCAATCAACGCTCTCGCCCCACGCGGTTCAGAGTACGTATCACAACTACGGTAGCCTTCAAAAAGCCAGTCTCTTGCTGAGCGAAGAAGAAGACTCCTGTTCCTGAAATTTGGATTTTGAATACGTGTGGTCCTCCATGTTTCCTTCTTCAAACTTTCCGGGGCCGGGAAGCTACGATGCCCATTAGCAGCATTAGCAGCACCTGTGAGTTTATCATGTGACAAGGTGGAGCAGTATGTCCTGTATGTTCCTTACTGGCTAACGTATTTCAAGATGGAGCATGAATATGGAGCTTCTACCCCAGTTCATGCAAATGCAAATGTAATATTTCAAGCCAAAAGTGTGAACGATTTTGATAATGAACAACTAAACACGTTACACACTGGACCTTTAAGTAATGTTTGCTAAAAAAATACTAAGCCTTTGAAAAAACATGAAACTGTATATCTGTCACCTGTTTTTAAAGGTCTTGTGTTGTCTTGGCTTCGGTATTAACAAATGGGCTTAGGGCTTAGTGCCACAGGCTGGGTAGGGAAGTCACAATGTATTGAGAGACACATTACTGTTTTTTCATGTGGTTTCTTGACAATAAAAAAAACATAGAACATCTCCAGATTTACTGTAGCCTATAAAACCTGTCAGATCGCCTCACTGCTTGTCATTCTTGCCCTGGTCAAGTTGCAATAAAATGGAATTATCCTTTAAGGCACAGTGTGACTACACCGACCACGCCTAGTAGGAACCATTGCACAAAACTGCAGCCAAAGACAATAAAGCTTTTATATTAATTAATCTAATTTCAAAGATACCTTTGACATCTATGTTTGGCTAATGCTCTTTTGAAGCTAAATACAGTACATTTTCTTCCAATTTTATTTCTTTCATTTTCCAGCTTTGGCTGTCAGTAGACCTCCTACAAATCTTATAAAAATCAATAAAGCAGGCCACCTTAGCAATCAGCTGAATTGCTCTTCAGTATCTGAATAAATCAGTCAGGTTAGAGGAAAACATATTTCAGGCTTGGCAAGAGTAGAACCTGCATTAATCATATATGTTCAGCCTTATGTTCTATTTTTCTATAATGATCATTTGCTTTTGTAAAAATAACATACGTATCTTTCATAGGCCACTGCATTGAACTCCAACATTATAACTGTTAAATCAATAGATCAATCACCTGGAAAATGGGTCTTCTACAAAAGAAAGGGATGCTTATGATATGGTGTGAGGGAGGGCGCATGTTTCAGAATGATAAACAGGAAAGCACAGGATAAACATAGGAGAGACTTGAATAACAAGAGGACTTTCAATAATGTATAAGATGACAATTGTCAGATGAATAGAGAGTCTGCTGAAAACTCGTCCCACTCCAATGTTGCGGTGTGTGTGTGTTAATGGAGAGAGAGAGAGAGAGAGAGAGAGAGAGAGAGAGAGAGGGAGATGATGCATTTATGAAAGGACGGAAAGCCGTATTGATACTAAAAATAAAGCAAAAGAAGCATCTTTTCATCCTGAAAGTATGGTATGGACATGAGTATAAGTCGGTCCTCTGGAGTGGTGTTGTTCTGTTTACAGCAGCAAAGATGGCCGTGAATAATTCAACACAATAAATAAGTGACCAACATCTGCTCTCACCATGTCAGTGTCTGAAACTGGTCCAAAGCTGGTGACGTAGATGTTTGTCTTCACCTCAGTTATCCTGTCTGGAAAAAAAGACAACAATGGTAAAAACAACGTTAACATACTGAGGAAAAAAATAAAGTTAAAAGATATTAAAGTGGAGAATATGGAATTATGTTTAAACATAGTTTTCTATAAACTTTCTCTGACCTGTCCCAGATTTTGAGTACAGGCAACAAAATCTGACTGGACATACTATGATAAAAAATTTAATTTTTTTTATTGTTTTGAAGAGAAAACAAAGGCAGTTGATGAGTCTTCCTATGGGTTCTTTTTTTGGGACATTTTTAGACCTTTATTGACAGGATTTAAGCTTAAGACAGGAGAGGGGGGAGAGAGAGGGGGAATGACATGCAGCAAAAGGGCCGCAGGTTGGAACTGAACTTGCGGCCGCTGCTGTAAGGACAGAGCCTTAGTACACGGAGCACATGCTCAACCAGGTGAGCTACCCAGGTGCCCCATTTCTTTAGCTTTAAATGCTTTTATATTTGACAGTACAGGTAGACAGGAAGGAGGAGAAAGAGGGGATTACAGCCATAGGTTGGATTTAAAGCCAGTCCACTGATGCGGGAGTAGCTTTTAGCAACAATTTTTCTTCCCATTTCTGAAACGTTCCGCCAAAAAATTTATTTATTGCATTTGTTGTCAGACTCTCTTTAAGACTCTCTTTTCTTAAGTCTGCCTTCTTTTTTTGGGTTGCTTTGCTGTGTAAGCAGGTGTTGCCAGTGCTGGAATAGGAACGTTTTCTGCAGGATTTTCCACCATTGAATCAGGCTTTCACCATCGGAAGGGACGTGCACGTGGATCTGCATTTGCAGAACAGCCAATAGCAACGCTTTCTCTCCGAAATGATCTGTGATTGGTCAAAGTCTATCGTCACAGGCTACATTTTCTAAAGCCTGAAGACAGAGCCAAGAGGACGTGCAGAGGTCTAGTTTTCTCTCAGACCACTTGAATTACAATATGCTGAAAGGTTATTAGGGCATTTTTGTCCAATGACGGTGATGGATGAGTGTCCAGATTGTCAATTTTTTTCTTAAGGTTATACACCGTCCACAGATACATGAAGAATGAGAAATGTATTGTTGATAAATCCATCGTATTTCTTTCCAATGTCATTTGTTTGCCAATCAGATGAATTGTGTACAGACTTGGTTGACTAACCTGTGCAAGCCAACTCATAGGCAGCTCTTGTAAGATTTAGTGAGCCACAGCGACATGTAAGCTATTATTTGTAAGCGTATAAAATGTGTCCTAAATGTTCACACTGATGTCACAGATAGGAAGAGCAAAGCTCTCATATGCTTCCTATTCATGTGATAATGTGCTACGTGCATCAGTGCTGCTGCATCAGGTCCATTTGCATTCTCTACACCCTGTCTCTTTTAATAATTACTGAAGCTGATATTTCTCGTGCACGGCCTGTTGAAAAAGCTTTCACGATTTACTCTACACTCTATACTACACAGTAAAACAGCATCTCGCATACAATCTAAAGAGATGATTAATCCTCAGTAAAGTGCTCCTGTGCGTGGCAAGGCGAGCCATCATTCAAGTCCCTCTTACAAGACTTATTAAGAAAATGCTTTCTTACAGGTAATATAAATCAAGAGGAAGTGGCAGGTTGCCAGGTAATGGTGCAATACATTTAGCAAGACATCCGGCGGGGTGCATTTATTTATGTAAACCAGGCCTTTGTTATGTGAATCAGGCTGATTTAAAATGATTAGGTTGTTACTATGGCTCACAGAGGCCTCCATTAATTAGATTTACTTAAAGAGAAATGCTCTGTGTGGAGGCCCACATGAAACGCAGTCGTGCTGCAATGCTTCTTCTTTAAAAAAAAGAATTCAGTATGGTGATTTTATCATTGCCGGGGTGCTGTGAACTTCTTAATAGCTGTGTCTGAGATTGTTTACTATTACAGTCCTTAAAGGTCCAGTGTGTAACGTGTTTAGTTGTTCATTGTCAAAATCTGTGTTGCCCGTTCACAAACTTGTCCTTTTTCATGAATATTTACATCCACCATCAATTCCAAGTATTCCTTTTGGCTTGAAATTTTACATTTACATTCACATGAACTGGAGTAGACGCTCCATATTCATGCTCCATCTTGGAATACGTTAGCCGGTAAGGGACATACAGGACATACTGCTCCACCTTTTGCGTTTTCGCTGTCAGATGATAAACTCACAGCTGCTGCTAATGCTGCTAATGGGTATCGTAGCTTCCCGGCCCCGGCAAGTTTGAAGAAGGAAACATGGAGGACCACACGTATTCAAAATCCAAATTTCAGTCTTCTTCTTCGCCCAGAAAAAGAAAAAGGATGTTGAAAAGAGCAAGAGACCGACTTTTTGAAGCGTGAAGGCTACCGTAGCTGTAATACGTTCTTTGAACTGCGTGGTGCGAGAGAGTTGATTGCGATATATGATCTCAACGCTAGATGAAAGAAAGATTCCCACACATTGGACCTTAAATATCGTGTGTTAGATATTTTGTTGCGTTTTCCGAATGTCATACTTTAAGTCCTGGACTCAAATGATCCCACAGTGCAATATAAAAAGTGCTATTAAACCTACGGTCACAATCCAAGAGCTGACACTTTAACTTGTATGCGTACTGTTTTTTTCCAGCCTCTGCTAGTGTTTTGAGTAAACGGTTACTAGAGCCGACCAAACAAAGATAGATAGATAGATACTTTGTGCTTTTCATAGCATTGCTTCACCGTTTTGTATTGTTGATGTAATTATGTATATTTGTTTTTTATGTTTATTCTGCATATTTAAATGAGAATTGACCTCTTTTGCTTTTATGAAGCGCTGTTTGCTCTTTTGTTGATGATATTGTGTTCTTGTTTAGGGTTTGTTGATTACCCAGATCATTATTTATACATTCCTATTGGAAGTGTTATAGGGAAATTCACTTGTGTGTATTTATACAATGTGTTTTTATATCACGGCCATCATAAAAAAAATGCTGTCCATTTGCATTGCATGAGTGGAGCAAATTCACAAGCAAAACTAACCCTATTTGTACAAATGATGCATCTTCACAGTAGCAAACCTATAAAAGCACAGCCCTCGGGGGAAAAAAAATATCCAAAGTGCACTTAATGCCAGAGGATGTCAGGACACCACTTATTTATAGGAACAAGGACAATACCTAAAGTTCATTTATCTAGCAAGAATAGTCAGAAACATGTGCTTTTCATATAATCTGAATCATATGGTACGGATGGGCCTGCTGACCCATGTTTAATTGGTCAGACAAAACCTGTCTGTGTTAGGGGACAATGCATCCTGCCCTGCAACTATCTAAATGTCAACTTAACTGTTGCCAGTTTGGACAAAGATAAAGAGCATCTGGAAAAACCCAATGTTGTACCGCTGGACAGGTCAGGGGGAGCAAATGACATCAGTCCAGATTACATGTCTTGAACACCTGATGTCCTGTACTGTTAGTATAGGTAAAGTGTTGTGTTTAATGTGTCTGTGTAGTTAGCATGGCTAGCCTTTTAAGCTGATCGAGCAGATATTGTGGTTCTTATAATTGCATGAGCAGCAATAATCATCTCGACACCAAACTTAGACTATCTAGTCTAGTCTATTCTTGCATATTGTGTTATTACTGATCTACATCACTACCTAGACCACCATTTGCAGTAACTGTATATTGTCTCTTCTCTACATTCAGCATTTATATAGACTGATTATTGCTTACTGTGTTATTACTGATCTACATCACTTAATAGACTGCAACGTGCACTAACTGTATTTTTTTTGTACTCTTCACTACACTTCAGACTGTCTATTCATATACATTGTGTTACAACTGATCTACTTCACTAACAAGACCACTAGACTAACTGTTTATTGACTCTTTACATTATCTCAGCAGTGATATAGACTCTCCATTCATGTATATTGCACATCCATTAACTTACTTACACCTCACTACATGCTGGCATTTGTAATTGCCCACTTATTCTGCACTTTATGTTTCATATTGTATTCTGTATTCTTGTACTGTATTGAATGTGAAGCTATTTGTTGTCTTGCACGCCTACGCTTTTCTTGGCCAGGTCGCCGTTGCAAATGAGAACCTGTTCAGCCCACCTGGTAAAATAAAGGTAAAATAAAAAAATACAATGATACAAGTTTGCATATCAGTGTCATGCTACAGTGTTGTGATTTAGAGTTTATTGCACCAAAGAAAGCAGTGTAGTATAAAGCTCCATTAATCAGTAAACAGATACAGTAAGTGTTAGCAAATTAACAACAAAACACTCCCATTCAACAAAACTGCATTCTTAATTACGTTGCGAAACACGGATAGCAAGTTTTAGCAAACTAACAACGTTCCCATACAACAAAACTGCATTCTTAATTATGTTTCAAGACATGGATTACGTGTCTGTGATGAAAACAAATTAGTGGCAGAAGTCACACCATGATGATGTGGGAGCAACTGTCCCTTCTAGATTCACTCTCTGCAACCTGGTTTTGCAAAAGTACTCACTTCCCGTACTCAAGTAGAAGTACAGATACTTTTGTTAAAAAAATACTCTGGTAAAAGTAGAAGTACTGATTTAACTTCTTTACTCAAGTAAAAGTCACAAAGTACAGGCTTGGAAATGTACTTAAAGTATAAAAGTAAAAGTAGCCTTGCGAATGACATTTTTTATGCAAAGCTACCACACAAATGTTACTAGAGTGCAAGCTGAGAAACTTCAGTGGACATTGCCTACATTTTAAATGGATGTCTGCCAACAGGCCTAAAACATCACATATATGATTACTGTGACAGAGACTGGGACTCCAGGTTAATATGATTCTGACTAGCAAGATATGAATTCAATTGTGATTCTGTGAAAATTCAAACATGAGTCCTCCAACTTACGTCTGAGAGGTTTGACACATTAACGTTAACATTAGCCCAAAATAAAGTCGATTTGAGACAAGACCAAGTATATATATAAAATAATCTACTTAAGTACAGTAACTTCGTTACTTCCCATCTCTGCTGGTTTGATTTCAGCTAAAGTGATAGAAACCAATTGCTGCATTTGGTATTGCTTCAAAACAGATCACAAGTATAAAAAAATAAATGCTGGATTAAACCAGTTGGAGTAACAATTTAGTCCACAGTAGTTACATTGTAGGCTTTGTTTTTCGGAGCAAATAGCAGTTTTTGCTCCTGGCAGTAATAGCCTGTTTAGCCATCAAATGGCTGTGGTTATATTGTATTTGCTATAAAAAACAATCTGGAGAAATGTGCAGCCTGAAACGATTCCAGTTGTTTTTTTTCTCTCCCCTGAAACCTTCTAGTAGCCCCAAGGGGGATATGTGGCTTCATCTTGAAAACCTCTGCCCTAGATTCATCTTTCCAATCTTTATCATTTGATTATCAGTGGGAGCGGTAACATGTTTCAGCTCACAGCTCTTGTTCACCGTGATAAGACACAGCAGAGTGCTCATCGGGATAGGTTTAAATGTCGCACACCTTAGGAAAAACACCTAAACACTAACTCAACGTTCCACCTTGATATAGGAGCCTACCATTTTGTGTACAATCAAATGGTAACAGACTGCAACTGATTTAATTTTGGCTGAAACGGTGGCTGAGAGGTTGGTTTTTTTAGGCTGTAGTGTGTGGTCATGTTAAAGTAGATTTATTGCACCACATTATACAATTCCTGTTATTTTGTCCACGCCCCATAGCTGTCTTTCATTGCGGTTTTCTGTGCAGGGAATTGAAAAATGTCTTTGAATTATCATGTGGAAGAGCAAAAAATACAGACAATAAGGGACAATAAAGCTCCTAAGTCAGATGACCATGGTGTAAAAATACATGTTGTAATCTGTTCTCTATGAAAGTAAGGTGTAATGATGCCGTAAACAAATTATTGAATATTTGAAGTAGGGCTGGGCAATACATCGATATTATATCGATATCGTGATATGAGACTAGATATCGTCTTAGATTTTGGATATCGTAATATCATAATATGGCTTAAGTGTTGTCTTTTCCTGGTTTTAAAGGCTGCATTACAGTAAAGTGATGTCATTTTCTGTTACTAGACTGTTCTAGCTCTTCTATTATTTTTTACCTTTACCCACTTAGCCATTATATCCACATTACTGAAGATTATTTATCTAAAATCTCAATGTGAAGATATTTTGTTAAAGCACAAATTGTCAACCCTAGAATATTGCCACAATATCGACATCGAGGTATTAGGACGAGAATATCGCGATATCTGATTTTCTCCATATCGCCCAGCCCTAATTTGAAATATATACTGTATATATATTAGATACATTGGAATTCAGGACCTTTTTTTGGGTGGTACACTACTTGAACAACGAAAACTGTCGAAGGGACTGACTCTGTATCCCAGAATATAATGTATGTCTGAGAGAACACACTCATGCAGCTGTGATGAGGCGCTTTTTCAGCCATTATAAATGTGTTATGAACTGACGCACAGTGAAGCATTAACATGTTTTTCCCACAGATGAGACATAAAGATCTAATGTGTCTACAATGTGGAAAACTCCATCTGATGTGATCTTGAGTTTGGGAGTTTGGCTCCCGCCGGGGCCAAATCTGATAGAACTGTATGAGATCATGGTACCGTAAGACACCTCGGATAAAAGCGTCTAATTTATGTTTGAATTCTTTATTTATGTTTTACTTCAGATGGTTGAGCTCCCTCATGTCTGCCTTTAACAGGATCACTTCTCCAGAGCTGTCTGTTGGAGGAGAATCTATAAATCGCCAACAGACTTCAAAAAGCTTGTCAAAAGTGCCAGGGCCAAATCATAAATGTCCAGAAACATACTCTGAGTTTATATTTTAAGGAATGCGCTAAGTATACATTTTGGTGCATACACCATATTTGATGGAAACGGGCCATGAAATTCATTATGGTCCTTAAAGATATATATAAATACATTGATATATATAAATACATTGAGCTACTGTGTTGTAATATGCTTTTCCTACACAGTAAATAAGCCAGCAGCACCATTGCTGTAGGTCCAGTTGTACAAGCTGAGCTATGACAAGTTAAAAGGAGGTCTGTTCCCCATATGGCAGCTTCTGGACTGGGCTGATGGCCCCAGGAATTTGAATTTCAAATGGGACCAAATCCTGAGGGAGGAGCTCAGCTTTGGGGTGAGGGGCCAGCTGATACTGAGATGCCAAACATGGAGGATGGAGGTGAAGATGGAGAGGCACAGAGGCCACAAGAGAAAATGTAATTCTCAACGACACACAAAATGCACTCTCTGCAGAGAGTGGAAAATATTGAAGCCTTTCATGTTTATGTAGCTAAAAATGTATCGAACCTCACAAAAGCTCACGAAAATCACATTTCAATGGCTACATTTGAGCAGAATGTAAAAATATATTTTATACTATATTACAGCAATGCACAAATAATAAATATATATTATTCAATTATTTAAATATAATAAATATATGCATATATATGTTTGCATATAGGCCTATATATAATATACTGTGTATATATACAAATAAAAACACACGTGGTAAGAGAACATATGCTTCATGTTTTAATGCCAATTTTCATTCAAAGTAGGACACAAAATGTACTACAAAATGCTTTTGGACTTTAAAAAAAAAAACTCTTGAGATATCCATGACATTCTCTGTCTATTTAGAGTGTAGTGGTGGCTTGGCAGACTTCCATTGAAACAACACTAACCATTGTGCCAATAGCTAAAAATTGCAAACATCTAAGGGACCTACTATATATGTTGCAATTTCTGGGTCTGGTCATGCATAACAAAATCAATCGATTTTCAATGCTGTATTTTACTTAAACTGCTCCTTTAAAAATATAATACAAGAAGGAATGAATCAATGGGTGTTAGATAGATCCAGTCAGAAGTATTACTTTGCCATCACTTCAAGCATGCCCCTAGAGTAGAGCTGGGCAATATATCAATATTATATTGATATCGTGATATGAGACTAGATATCGTCTTAGATTTTGGATATCGTAATATCGTAATATGGCATAAGTGTTGTCTTTTCCTGGTTTTAAAGGCTGCATTACAGTAAAGTGATGTCATTTTCTGAACTTACCACACTGTTGTAACTGTTCTATTATTTGCCTTTACCCACTTAGTCATTATATCCACATTACTGATGATTATTAATCAAACATCTCATTGTGTAAATATTTTGTGAAAGCACCAATAGTCAACACTACAATATCGTTGCTGTATCGATATCGAGGTATTTGGTCAAAAATATCGTGATATTTGATTTTCTCCATATCGCCCAGCCCTACCCTAGAGTCAAACTAGCATTACAACCATGCAACACAATCAAACTAACACTGACCTCTAATATCTGACATACTTATTTTTCCCAGAAAAAGTCAAGCGAGAATATAGCTATGTGCAGGGTTAAATGTGGCCAGTTTGGCTGCCGTGACTATCCAGGAAATGGAGTGAGTATTATATAACCTGAATGTTTTGTGCGCAGAGTGTGTTTCTCAGTTTATTCTTGAGGGGATTGTTGCCAAAGGTTATCAGTACTACAACTCTGATGATAAATAAAGTGTTTTCACTCCAAAGGAGCCACCAAAAAAAGCACATGCTGTTTCATAATGAATGGGAGCTCAAAACATTCAAAAGAGTGAGTTAGATATAGGGTTGGGCATCGAGAACCGATTCCTACTTGGAATCATTTGGAGGATTTGGTTTCAAATCTGATCATGGGTTCCAAATTTAACATGTGCAAGTGTTGGTATCCGTAGCGGCCAGGCACTTGTTGTGTTGCAGCCATGGAGCACAGTAAGCGGCGCTTCTAGTGTGGCTTTATTTTACGTTGAAAAAGCAGTAAAACTGCAACCCACCATTGAATCAAAATAAAACTTTCCTCTTATTTGTGAAATCAGCATGTGACCCGTTTCAACTCCACCCCTCAAAGAATCGGAATCGAGAATCGATAAGAACTGGAATCGAAAGGAAGAATCGGAATTGGAATCAGAATCGTTAAAATCCAAACAATGCCTGCCTAACCCTAGTTAGATAGTATCATCTTAAAAGAACAGATGTAAAATGATACAGTTCTGCACATCCAAGGATAGTAGATCCTTTTCTTACCTCCAAGACCTGGCCGTAGACGGTTGTCATATCCATCCAGCAAGCTGTCCAGGATCCGCGTGAACAGGGTGATGTTTGTTTTAAAGGCATCAGATGTGGCATCAGCATTCACCGACCTAGTGGTTGGACACACAATAACAACGTGACCAGCTGATGGACACTTCACAAACAGGAATTATTTGTTTGATTACATTCTAAATGTATTTAGACTGAGGCCTAACTTATGGGGTGAAAAAAGGGGTCATATACGATCTGGCAGAGACTTCATACATGCCCTCACAGATGCACACATACACATTGTTTCTCATCCACATGGATGACCCAGTTCAAGGAGGAACATTTGTGAGCCATCTGATCTTGGAGCCAAAACACAACTGAATATGCAAATGTAATCAGAGCTAGAGATTCATGGTAAATAAATTCAGCTAAGGTCCTACATTAAAGCTCGACATATTCACCACTGCCGACACCTCTGGTGCAAAATCCGGCCATATTTCACATTAAGCATGGGATGTCTATACAATATTAATCATTTTACACATCTGGGTATTTTCTGTTTGGACCATATTTATCTAATTACCATCAGAGAAGATGTTAGATTAATGTAGCCTACTTTTAATGTGTTAGACTAGGCATATTTTAATTCAAATACAGTATGTTCTCTGATATAGCAACAGTACTTTGCCACAGTTTAAATCACAACAGCCAGCATAGCTATTTTTAGGCTCTGTAAGCAGATACATAATCACAAAACCTGCATTAGCATGTGTAGGAATCCTTAGGTGGAGGAAATTATAAAGTAAACCTTCTCATTTATCCCTCAACCGTTCATTCACATCTGTTATGCTAATATGTTTTGTACTGTATTAGCATTAGCATGCTAACGTAACGTTAGCTGTCTAACCAGCCAAGTTGCTTTTCGAGGCTTGCTGGCCTGGGCGGGGGCTGTTAGACAGGGTGGAGTTAGCCAGCTAACGTTAGCTACCAAAAAAGCAGGTTGCATTGCTATGATTTTCTGAGGACATTTTACTAACGAACGTTATATCAGCACATACAAAAACTGTTACAGATACTCATATGCATTTAAGTTAATGTTGCTGTGTTCATGTAATGTTAATGTACAGACCTCCAGCCTCCTTGTTGTAAAGTTGGATATATCTGGAATTTCTGAACAGAATTAGCCTACACAAGTTTCATTAGACCAGTGGCAAAAAAAATATATAATTTTTTTTATTTTATTTTTTTGCGGATGTACCGCTGCACGGCTGGCACATTGCATATATATATATATATATATATATATATATATATATATATATATATATATATATATATATATATATATATATATTTGATTTATTTTTATTTTTCTATATATATATATATTATATTATATTCAAAATATATATATATATATATTATATTCAAAATATATATTATTTATTATATCATATATATATATATATATATATATATATATATATATATATATATATAAACAGCAATACTGTTTTTGAATTGGCTGAATTGATTGTAAAAACCAATTCAGATACAAACAGTAGCCTTTTGACTTTTGAAACGTTAACAATGTCTCTGCTTTATTCTGGTGTTCCAGTTTGTGACAGTTAGCCAGCATTTAGGCCAATAACACCAGGACCCTAAAACCAAAGCAGCTAAGCAGAATTCTGGCGTAATTAATTGTAGCCTATTAGTTACACCTGTGCTTTTAATACTGTGACATATGTCAAAATGTCTGCTGTGAAACCAACCTACAGCCACAGGCCTTCATGGACAATTTGGCATCCAGATGTGTTTAGAATCTACAGCAGCCTAGCCTATACATTGGTAGGGAGTGGGACGTAGTGGATACTGGATTCAGTGGCCTATTTTAAATTGCCTCTCATGCTCATTGGCCGTTTCTTTCTTTTGTCAACAGTCCTCTAGTGTGAACACTCAAATGACCATAAACTGTCACTTTACACCTGATGTGATAATGTGAGATGTCCTCTGATAAAACAGTGGGTTGCTGCAGCCATAGTAAAAATGAAGGTACAAAGTAGGTTAGACACATTTTCAGACATATCAATTTAAAGTAGGAAGTATAGGGCTCAGATATAACCTATCTTTTAATTTCCTTGGAGGGAAAAAAAATTCCATTTGGCCACAAAATCACATTTCAAGGTTGATATTGGCTGTAGTTAGCTGTGGCCTACCTAATAAGAAAGGCTGTTGAAACAACAATTAATCATGTTATAGATCTATAGGCTAGAACTCAAGCTGGTCTATCTCATTTGTAACACCAAATATCCTTGGAAACCAGTATGGATTGTTTAGGCCTATATTAGAAATTGTAGGCTACTACACGTGCAATAGACTGAGGATACTGAAGGCGGTAAATTGCCTCGCCTCCTGCGCATTGAGTGTCCACTGATAATGAGTGATTGATAAGTGGAGACCTCCAGTCCGTCCCCAGAGACACACAGTGAGTGATCCTCTCTGCCTATAATACAGCTCATACATTATGCTCTCTCCAAGGCGTCTCCCATTCTATAGACTCACCTGGTTTTCCAGAGAGCTGTGAGTGCCAGCAGGCAGATGGGAAGTAGAGGCGCTCTCTCTCTGCTCCACATGGCTGCTTCTACACCTACACACAGCAGGACAGCCGCTGGAACGAATGGAGGCTCAATTGAACCGGCTTGACATGCCAGTGGATTTATATGTGACCCATACAGTCAATGTACCCATAATTATTTCTAGGGATTCCCTTCGGCACGCGAAAAAATAAATAAATAAAATAAATAAAAAATAGACAAAAAGGAGTAGCAGCAGAGACCGCAACTGACAGCAATTAGTATTCACTGACACGTCCCACGTTTTCACTCACTGAACATTACTGTTAGCAAAAATATTGGATCAGGTCAGTACACCGATCTGAAGCTGTATCAACAATTTAGACGATTACAAAATAATTAAACGTATAGGCTAGAACATAACCAATACTATGTGAGAAAATGTGTTCCCCTCCCACGCTTTCAAGCATCTCTTCTACATAATAATAAAATAAACGTTTCCTTTGTGTCTGAGAGGGGGGTTGGATGAAAAAAACATACAAAAAAACAAAAAAAAACAGACTCACCTCAAGAGCAGAAAGTACCTGCTGCAGCTGGAATCGTCGAAGAAGCAAAAAAGTTAAAGACAAATCAGCGCTCTCTCCTGTTTTGATGAGACTGAATGAGTGCAAGTGTGTCATGAGAACAAAGCTGCGAGCATTTCTAAATCATAGTCCCAGCCAGCAGCAGGTATGCACACGAAATACATTGGCTTTCATAATTTTTGTTCCAAAATTTGAAGAAAAAAAAAAAAAAACAGTAATATACATACACAATAACAGTGATATGGAAAGAAGTGAAATAGGCTAAAAGCTAAAAAGAAAAGAAAAAAATGAACAATAATTAAAAATGAAAAAACAGCAGTTGTGGGAGATGATCCTGGCTTCAAATTGCCCTGTTCAGCACCCCCCTCAGTTGGTAAAAAAAAAAAAAAGCTCGATGTGAATCGTGATAAGAAGCATCTCAGTCTCCCTCATCTCCACACAAAAACTACAAAGACTGAGGAGGAGAAGCACTGGGTCCTAGAGATAGTCTGGTATGAACTAAGCCTCCTTCCAGAAGCCTGCAGCCGAGACCTTGGAACGTGAGGATTTTAATGACTGTTTCCACTTACACTCAATATTTATATGTATATTGTGCCATATCGATTATGCAGAGCAGTCAGACTTTATTGCACGTTGTGATGGAAATGGCATGTTTGAATATGGAACCCATGGGGTTCAGTCCATTTTGATAGAGACAGATATGTTTTGATATGTGTGTCAATACTCACCTTTTTTTTTCCTTAGGCTAAAAAAATGATCTGATAATCTGGACTTCAGCAATTAGACCATGGGACACTATACTCTCCACTGAAATACTGAATAATGACAGTGTTTGATGGATAAGCAGCGCCTTAAAGCAGCAACAGTTTTAATCATTTGATGTTAAGTCAAACTTTGGGATACATGACTTATTAATAAAGTATTCATTTACTGATGCCTATTGTTTTTTACATTGCATATTCTTTGTAACTCATAACTTGTTTTGTGGTTACTCTGTATACTGCTGTACCAATATCTAAAATATAAAGACCAATATTGATCTAATGTATGGTATCACAAAATCCAAATATCAGTAACATTGGATTTATTAAAAGGTGTTTTTCTTTGGTGCTGTACGTGTGTGTGTGAGTGTGTGTGTGTGTGTGTGTGTGTGTGTGTGTGTGTGTGTGTGCGTGTGTGTGTGTGTGTGTGTGTGTGTGTGTGTGTGTGTGTGTGTGTGTGTGTGTGTGTGTGTGTGGGACAGAGAGAATGGATGGCCCTCTTGACACGTTGCTGTTGCTAGGACTGTGTATAGTCAACCTTTTCAACAAATATGTATTGTAGTTGCAGTGTTTACAGCGTGCAGTCTCATTTCCCTGCCTTCCCCTTGCTTCGAATCAGAAACTGACAAATAAAATTGGTTGCACACATGTAGCCCTGGATTAATGAGTATATGTATTAGTATTTTCAATTAAATTAAACAATACACAGCAAACCAGTGAAGACAGAAATTTGTAGGGCTGTTCCCGAATCCTAATTTTGTCAGTCAAATCGGATTTGGCTGTAAAATATTCAACTATTTGTTACTTTTCTTTCATAATAAATGATCAAGCAACACTTTATTGAACTGCCACATTTTTTAACAAGGTTCAGTGGGACACTCAGGGAGACAAGACGTTCACGTAACAAAGTAAACAAGCCAGTTTAGCCCTCCGAGTTAAGAGACTATATCATGTTAAGTTGCTGTGAGCCGTAAACTAACCACTTCCAAGCAGGAGGCAGAAGATAATGTTATTTCGGGGCCTGACGGCACAAATCCTCTCTTACTCCGGGCAGCTGCCTCCATCGGACTCACCATGGGTCCTGCACCTGTCGCTGACATCTTAACCAAGCAGACAGGACGACATAGTCACAGAATGATTTTTCCTCAGGGAGCAGTGTGAAAGCGATGAGGAGAAGTAGCTGCAAACTGAGCAGAAAAACAACAACTGCTCAACGTGAAGAATCTCAGTCGAGAGAGGTCACCGACTGAGAATTTGAATATTCCACTTTCAGGGAACAGCCCTACAAATGTGATAGTTTACAGTCTTTATTATTCATAAATTCCATAAGACATTAATTTGGTAAAAAATGTCAGTCTGTGGTAATTAAGAGCTAAATATAACAGAAGACGTGCATATTAATTATTGCAGAAAAAGTGTGTGTTTTGTTTGTTTTAGCAACATCAGTATATCTTTGAAATTAAGAAAATTCAATTGATGCTGACTCATTTCATGACTGATTTACCAACCGAGCAAAATGTGTGCGGGACTCCTAGAGACGCCTAGGGACCCCAAAAACCCACATGTCCACTGCACATCACTTTTACGTAATTGAGTAACATTTTGTTTTTGTTTTTCTAATATGCAATTTTTGCCCCACAGCCTCCTAATAGGTTTATACAGAAATGAATCATTTGAGTGTATACATCTACAGCTGTGTTAAATATATATTAAAAAAAATGTTTGTGCTGCACATCAGGTAACTGTGCCAGATGCTCAGACAGGTTGGAAAAAAGGACAAACGAGCGCTAAGGAGACCTGGTTAACCAGAACGCACACACACGCACGCACACACACACACACACACACACACACGCACACGCACACACGCACACACACAGTCTTGTGGGTCAGGTAACTGTGCCAGATGCTTAGACAGGTTGGAAAAAAGGACAAACGAGCGTTGAGGAGACCCTGTTAACCAAAACGCACACACACAATTATCCATGCAAACACACAAATAGACACACACACACACACACACACACGCACACGCACACGCACACACACACGCGCACACACGCGCACACGCACATGCACACACACACACACACACACACACACACACACACACACACACACACACACACACACCACTGTACCTTATCAAGCAGTCGCTGCCTTCCTTTGCTATACTTCAGACTAGATGGCTGTCCTATTGATCTCTGCTCTAATCCGTAGCTGTGACAAGTGATTGATGAGGCAGGTCATTGCAGTCAAGGTGACCCTATGGCCCGTCATCAAGTCCACCACAACAGGCAGGAAACAGCCGGCTGAGGAAAAGCAAGGGCATCGAGGACAAACCAAACAAAATCTCCTCCTTTACTGTTATCTATTATATTAAACTGTGTGTTCCTGTTTAGTTTTCCTGTAAACTTTGGGTTTTACTTGCTTCAAGCCTCTGTGTTGCTCACTCTTACAGCACATTGTTTATTGCAAGATGTTGCATCATACCTACTGCCAGGCCTGAGTGTGTCCCAGTTGGGCACAATGAGTGACAATGCATATTGATCAGGTCCATTTAGAGGAAGGGAAGCAAATTATTCCAGGTTGAAAGGTAGCTGTAAATATTTGTTTGATTTAAATGTTACCCTTTTATCACTGTCAGCCCTGGTTTCGGTGTTTTAGGATCAGCGGTGTTGCTGGTGTCCGAAAATGATCCAATCTGAGTTAACATGGTGAACGGTATGTTAAAACTTACAATACTGTGATTTATGTCACTTTGATTAAAGCCACATACTAAATATGAATAGTGCAAACCAAATGTGCAAAAATCATCCATCATTAGTATGATTAATGGAGGGCTGAGTAATTTCAGTCTTACCTTCTGTTGGTACCAGACTTGTCCGTTAACCATTTGTTTTTACATGCATTGGTTTCCAACAGACGGATTACCCCTAAGCAGCAGGAATACCAAGGGGGCAGTACACATGCAGATTCAGACAGGCAGGAACTGACTGATGTTCTTTTAGTCAGCGGTACAGCAGCTCAATAAGGATTTGGTCGATAAAAAAAACAGGTGACAGAAAAGTGTGCTGCTGCTGCTGCTGCTGCTGCTGCTGTTGTGCATTTTAACGAGCCAACTGAATTATTTTCCTTTCGGAATAACTATGAAATAAGTGTATCTAACTATAGTCAGCAGTAGCTGTCTGAACAAAAATGTCTGCTTGTTATAAAATGAAATGTTTCACAGCCATGTGTGGGGATATGACTCACATGCATGCACAATTATCCAGGAAAACACACAAATAGACACACTCACACACACACACACACACACACACACACACACACACACACACACACACACACACACACACACACACACACACACACACACACACAAACACACAGTGACCTCTGCTGGAGAAACACAGTAACTCACTCCTCATAGATTTGGAAACAGCTATAGAAAAAGATTTGATTTTCTTCTTTACAACTCAAAGCAGTGTCGTCGTCACACAGAGCTCAGTTTGCTCTATTTGCCGTCACGCCGAGCCGCTAAACATAACATCATGTACGGTGCCTTTGTTATGGTCCTGATATAAGAGTATAGCACCAGGTGGTTGTTGACTCTGCTGACATTTTGGGGAGAAAATATCTGAGCCAACCATGCAGCATGTTGTTGTCAGTTGCATGTCAGCATGAGTTGATTCACCGGGCATCGCTGGAAATGCTAAACCAGTCTCAGGCCTGTTACCTCGGCAACAAGCCATGCACGGCAGAAGAAAGATGTTGTGAGAGAAAAAAGATGAGGAGCCCATCAAGGAGCTCTTAAAGTGATAGGTCAGCCTCAAAAATCCTTTTGCTATACACACACACACACACACACACACACACACACACACACACACACACACACACACACACACACACACACACACACAAACACACATTAACCCTCATGTTCACCCTTATGTATTATTCTTCATACTAGAGGCTCAGTTGACTTACAGGACTGTACTCCTTCTATGGCGACATAAATTCAACACGTCAAATGAAATATTCATATTTTAGTTACTTTAATCTGCTTCTGAAAATGTTAACCTAGTCAATGAATGCACGTGGCTAGGAGCACACAAAGAAGCACAGGTAGAGCTAATAGCACCAACGATGGCTCTGTTACATCACTGTAAAGTGTGCAGATGAACATGCACAACACCAATAAATGTATTATGTTAAAGAACTTGCACTTGCACTGAAACAACTAAAAAGGAATGCAGCCAATAAAGGATAGGTTGGCAATTGTTGAAGTCTGTAATATATTAGTCAGTTGCCATATGAACATCGAAACAGATTTTTGCTAGCTGCAACAATACCACCTTTTTACTTATGTCGGGTAGCTTAGCTGTGATATAATCACAGCCTACTGAAGTGAGCTATTGCTTTTAGAAAACGCTGATCAAGTACAACCTTGTTCTCACTCCGAACTCGTAAAATAAGGACGTTTGGACAGTGGCTGTCAGTGTCTGAAACGACGAAAAAAGCGTCCTTCAGCGTGTTCGTAGAAGAGGGGAGAGCAGCAGCTACACAGGGTTTAAGCCCACCCACGACCTTTTCCTAAACTCAACCCTCCTGTTCCCGCGTGTCACAGACCTTTTCCTTAACACAACTGTGTCAAAAGGGACGCCAATAGTCCCGACCAAGCGCGTTTAGTTAAAGTGTGTTATATGACGCTAAAGGACTCTTTTAGCGTCAATAACAACAACAAAGGCACCTGACCAAGTGTCTGTATTTTAGGAGATGGGAGTGAGAATGTGTTGTCAAGTAGCAAGATCAGTATGGCAATATGAAGTTATAGTCACATTGCAATTTAAACAGATTTTTAGTAATAAATAATCATGTTCACAATAAAAATAGGTCCACCTGGGCTGGCTGGCAGCCTGCACATACCAAGGTGGTTGCTATGGAACGTAGGCAGTACCTGAATTGTAGTGATGGCCAATTGAAGCTTCGTGAACCATTTTCATTTTTTCTGAGCCCACTAGATGGGGCTCTCTCTTCAACAAAGGGTTGAAAACACACTGAATTGCCATTCCTTTAACCTTTTTCTTTGAGCAGAGAGCGCCATCTAGTGAGCTCAGAAAATAAAGAAAATGGTTCACAAAGCTTCATTTGACCAACACTACTGATTTGGACCAAAGAATGTTCCAGTCACCTAATTAAGCAGTTGCATGAAATGATGGTTGCATGTTTCTTGGATATATTTATTTCCAAGAATATATCTTGTAGGGGTCACCCCTAATAGTCGACTATTCGATCTAAGGAGCGTGATTCGACTGCCAATCTCACAGTCACATTGTCGCAGTGTCTGAAAATGTGGTTATAAAATAAAGGATCATTGCATTCAGGCTACATGTCTCTATATCTCTCGCCCTCTAAATTCTAGCCTACGCGTCAAATAGTCTATGATAAGGTCACATGCTGTATAATGTATTATGATTAGGGCTGTCAAACGATTTTTTTATCGCGATTAATCGCTGAATTTCTATAGTTAATAGCGATTAATCGCATATTTTATCACATGATTAAAATTCTATTATTTCACATTTCAGAACAGTTTTTAAGTACATATTAACAATGGAAAGCAATTCTTACCAGTGTATCTTGATTGGGAATCAAATGAATGCAAAGAAAGTTACTTTATGAACTTGATTTTAAGATTTGTAATTATTTATTTACTGTAAACAAAAGAAAAATGTGTGAATCTGTCATTATTGCACAATTCCTCCAAGTACCTAACTAAAAAACTAAAACTCTATCCTTACCAGAGTCAATATAGTGTTTAGGAACTCCTAAATAATGTTGATTACTCACTGACGTCCAGTGATCACCGGTTAATGAGACAGCGTTTGCAGCACCAGTGTGGCTGCTTTCTCCGTGTCCTACAGGCTGTGTATCCGTGAAAACTGCTGTCCCCCTCGACAACCGTAGTACGTCTTTAAGACCCGAGTCCTCTACGATGCTGACAGGTCTGCAGTTAGTTGCCACCCGTTTCGCAAGAGCTGTAGTAATTTTTGGGGATTTGGTTTCATCCACAGGTCGGCAAGTAGCACTCTCCAAAATAGTGCTTTGCCTGAGTGGGTAGCATGCTAGTTGGTAGCATCACGTTAACTGTACTACTATGCTTAGCTCCGTAGGTGGTAGCTCAAACTTGACGTGCTTCGGTAATATTTTAATTTGGCTTTACACAACGTGCATATGGCTTTCGACTTGTCTACGAGCCGTCCGGGAGTTTTGGAAAATAAAAAGCGCCATTCAGGATTTCATTGCTGCTGTCTTTCTCCATCAGCCTGCAGCCTGCAGCAGCAAGATGTGTTACGAGGAAGTGGCAGCTTGATGATAAGTAACGGTGCTGCAAAGGGTCAAAATAGTAGCCTGTTAGGCACGACGCAAAGCCGAGTGAAGTGTAAAATAAATTAATAAATGCCGACATGCGATTAATGCAATTAAAAAAATTATCGCATCGCGTCGGCCCTTAATCGCATCGCGATTAACGCGTTAACGCTGATAGCCCTAGTTATGATTATTGTTATAAAGCATAATGCATATTTATGAGTGCATATAACTATATTTAAGAAGAAGTAGATTAGAAGATTGTTATGCATTATAAGTATAGATAGAATGCATTTTGGGCTCAAAGTGTTACCATTATTAGTTGAATACCCTGGAAGTCCAGAGTTCTCGCAAGAGCACAATTTGAATTTGCTCAGCGAGTCACTCTGGCATTCATTAATGATGCTCATTAACTATGCCCTTGTAGCCGAGCCGCACCAATCACATCGGTGTATCTGATATAGGCGGGCCAGAGGCGAGCTAAACAGACGACGACAGCGCTGCGACGTCAAAGTCATTAGTAAACATTGCAAGATGGCTACGGATGAACTCCAGTTGTTTGAAACGGCTTTGGCCGCTACAATGAACGAGTCAGACTTGGCTTTTTATCTAAAAGAGGAACAGATGACGGTGCTCAAATCGTTCCTTTGCAAGAAGGAAGTTTTTGCTGTTTTGCCGACCGGATACAGCAAAAATGTAATCTACCAGTTAGCTCCGCTGGTAGCTAAGAGTTTAATCTACCAGTTAGCTCCGCTGGTAGCTAAGCGTTTAATCTACCAGTTAGCTCCGCTGGTAGCTAAGAGTTTAATCTACCAGTTAGCTCCTCTGGTAGCTAAGAGTTTAATCTACCAGTTAGCTCCGCTGGTAGCTAAGCGTTTAATCTACCAGTTAGCTCCGCTGGTAGCTAAGCGTATGGGGCTCTGGATACTCACCCCGTGTATTGTTGTGATTGGTCGTAGTGTTATCCAATTGCGTGCAGTGAGATTTTCAAATGCATGCTTGGTTGAGTTGGGCCATTTTCATTACTCAGTGCCAGACCCTTAATCTTTCGGATTTGGGTCTGGATTTCCAGGCTAATGTTCAAATGAAGTGTGTAAAAACAAATTTAATGAAAAAAAATGTGTGGGTAGTTTACATATTTTCCACATCATCCTCCCGATTCACATTCACTCAAGCCAGGGCTGCTGTGAGCCCACTAGGTAAATCCCACCTGTGCATTCCTCTTTGATGAGATTGAAATCTCATCAAAAATAAATAGCCACCGGCATTCAGGCTATCACGCTGGACCATTGAGAGAAGCCGACAGGCACTGTTCTTGATCATTTTTGATCATTTTTATTTTCAACTGATGGACTGACAAAACTGTTGATATGTTTTGGCACAAAGCCTTCATCTAGGCCAAATATCTTCAACAGGGGGTCCTCAGAGTTACTCCAGGAGGGCCAATAAATTATTGTTTGATAATTTTTCAGAAAGTTTTGTCTGAAAATGTATATTAACATGAATCCACATATTATTGGCAAGGATAAATCAGCCTATTTGTGGAAAAAGAAATTACTCAACATTGATGATAGGCTTACTGGCCTATAGGTAAGCCATCCACAGATACAGTTTAGCTTAAAGATTCACTGTGCTACATGCATGTTTAACATGAAAACATGATGTAAGTCAACAATTATTTTAATAGCTTAGTATTGTATGCACCATAAAAAGCCATGTGTAAAGGCCTTAAGCCTCCATACATGTTATTGTAGGCCCAGTGCAACTCAATTTTATACAATATTAGTAGGGGTCCCTGCTCAGTCTCTTTTTCAGCTAAGGGGTCCTTAGCCTAAAAGATCCCTGATCTAGGCACATACATCAGCACTGAGCACTCTCTATAAAGGAAACATCACACAGTTACCAGCACAACAACTGTGCCTGTACGCCTGTTAGAAGATCCACAAGACAGAAAAAAAGGGAGAAAAGAAATCATTTTGAAATCCACCCGAACAAACAGATATCCACTTTCATTGCTATTTCAGACATGTACACCTGACGGTTGAACAAACACTTCACTCTGAATGAATAAATGATAATAAATGTCCAGTATACCTCTGTGAAGACAGCTCCTACATGTCTGTCTGTCATGTGTCAATGAATAAATAAAAAGGGGTCGTTGGGTCTTTGGGACTAGGTCTTTAGCATCAACAGACCACTAAAACATACCACATACAGAAACTGAAACTCGTCAGCGGGAATGAAAAGCCTGAACACACTTGCCTGTTTGATTGGCAGGTGCAGCGCAGAAACACCTCCGCCCTGAGCCCTGAGCACCACAGATGGAGCCAAATACAAGTTCACTTAGAGTTCATGTTATCGGCTGCCAGATGATCTCACTGTTACAAAATGCTAAGGCTACATCTGTTCATTTCTGCCTCTTCTTCTGTATCTTATATAAATCAATAGATGAATCACAGGCACATTTAGCTTATTCAAATTAAAAGGTCACTTTTTTTCTGACTTGGCCAATGCTATATATGTTGCAGAAGTATTCTACACTCACTGTTGCTTTTGTTCCATCAGGTTACCAAGGAAAATAAACCCTCCGTCGTTTGCTGGTCATATTGCGTCTGCCATCTTCACTCTTCAGAATTTTGAAAATAATTCCCTTTTTATCCACGGCTATATTTAACTACCGAGCCAGTGTACAAACAGCAGAGAGCTAAACCGTGGGCTCTCACACCTGGTTTCTACAGCTTGCTGTCACATGGTGCAAAACTGCTCAGTATTAAACGATGAGTGCCAGACATATTGTGCAGCAGCACATCTTTCAGAGGCCCCAAAGTGAAAATGTGGCAGTTGTTATGGAATACATTTTTAAAGACTCTCCTTATCTCCCTCTCTTCTTGATCTAGAATGCAACACGAGCAAAAATGGTGTACACTTTTGAATCTGACTTAACCTATCAGTATGAACAGGACCGTGGCTATTACTGCGAACACTGAGGTAATGTCCACTTTTTTGTTCATGGGAAATCCAGGGTTTTAGTTACCTGTAAGGTTTATATCTTATTGTTCAAAAAACTTACACACACTGGGTATTTCACATGCTTATTCCAATGCATTTAGATGTACTACTTAATATACTTACGTGTGACAACTTTTGAGGCGACCTCTTGCTCAGTAGAGAGTGCGCCCCATGTAGACTGAGTCCTTGGCAGCGGCCTGGGTTTGATTCCGGCCCGCGGCCCTTTGCTGCATGTCATCCACCATCTCTCTCCCCTTTCCTGTCTTCAAGCTATCCTATCAATTTAAGGCCATAAAAGACCAAAGGCCTAACAAAAAATGCATGGGTGTCAATATTATTGCCTATACGATAACTTACTTGAATGAGTTTGTGATTGGCTGTCTAACGTTACACGTCGCAAAGACACGCAGGAAAAACTCTACGTTACACAAAGACAAACTCACATAGTAGGAGCTGAAAAGTAAGGATTTGTGCCAAAATATTGTAATTTCTTTTTGTAAAAATGGATTTTATAAAATTGGTATCAAAAAAAAAGTATCGTTCAGGAATCAGTATCGAAGTCAAGGTATTGGTATCGATCGGTACCGATATTGAAAATCTTTGAACGATACCCAGCCCTAGTCAAGACCTTTTCTACAGCACTGGCTATGACACTGAGTAGGAATTCTTCAACATTTACTGTTTATACAGCCCTTTAAAGTGCTCATATTATGCTCATTTTCAGGTTCATAATTGTATTTAGAGGTTGTACCAAAATAGGTTTACATGGTTTAATTTTCAAAAAACACCATATTTTTGTTGTACTGTTGCTGCAGCTCCTCTTTTCACCCTGTGTGTTGAGCTCAGACATCTCACTTCTGTTCCATCTTTGTTGGGAGTCGCACATGCTCAGTAGCTAGGTAAGGACTACTAGCCAGTCAGAAGCAGAGTATGAGGGCGTGCCACGCTGGCAGCTAGACGAGCATTATAACGTGTGTTATAAAGTGACGCACATTCGTCACGGAAGTAAAGGCTGAACTACCAACCTGGTCTCACCGCAGTTCGTGAAATGGTCACGTTATTTTGATCTATTGATTTGTGTACAGGGAAACGATTTTCTACTTTATTTCGTGGTGGTCACCACGCCGACTACAACGGGACAACAACGGGACGCGCTACAACAACGGGACGGTTGTGGTTAGGAAAAGAAAGACGGGGAAAGGTTGTGGTTAGGAGAACAAGAATGCGGAAAGGAACTACCACACGCGGGACGCGATACCCCGGTCTCTGGGGTGAAAGTCCTGTGTTGTTTGACCCATCCACCACCACCCCCCCCAACCAACCTCTTTATGCGGATTTTCGGCTTTTCAATACTACTCGCTACCATAATCGTGCTGTTATCACGTAATATGCTTCCCATTCAAATACATTACTTTAAAATTCGTGCTCACCAACAAAAAAAAAACGTGTCCCTGTACACGAATCAATAAATTAAATAACGTCACCATTTCACGAACTGCCATGGAACTGGGCTGGAACTACAATAGAGCTGTTTGGAGCAGTTTGTGAACAGTGTTTTCTGTTGGAGATGGTAAGTCCCTTTGGGGTGGACTTTGGGCATTTTTCACTTTGTAAACCTATAACATACACAAAAAAAGATATATAACACAATAAAGGAAAGGGAAAAAGCCAAAAAGCATAATATGAGCACTTTAACACTTCCATAAGGTGATGGTGATAATGATGATGATGATGATGATGATTAATAATTAGTAGTAGTAAGAGTTGTGGTAAAAATAGTATACAGTAGGTGAGGTGTTTCTGCTGCTCTGTTTAGTCCATCAGTATAGAGATGTTCTGTATATCAATCAATCAATCAATCAATTTATTATTTGTCCCAGAGGGCAATTTGTGTCGCAGCAGGCATAAAGCATAAAAACATAGATACATATATATGTATGTATATATATATTTATATATATGTATACTGTATATTTCCAGTTGCAGCTGTAGAGTCCAGACAGCCACTAGATGGCACAGAAGATTTAACACTCTTTACACATCTGTGCTTCTCAATAAATGAGCCCAGTAAATACCCCACAATACATGTATTTTAATTAAGAACAACTTGAATGTTTTTTTTGTTTGTTTTTTAAATGTGATGGTCATTATCTATCTCTGATTTCAATAGTCATTAGACCTTTTGTTGAGGGAGAGCAGTTCTTTATTATATGCCATCATCATAAAGCATGTTGATTAAACGTTTTTAGTTAAACGTTAAAGTGATTAAACTCCTGAGCAACATAATGACATAGTGAAACGTAAGCTGCATCATTGTGTAAAAAGCAATGTAATGCAATGGAAAAAGTGGTAAGTGTCTTGTAAATATAACTTTGTACGTATTTGTAATTCTCTCGTCATCATGGAATGCTTGGTTTTAAGGGGTATCTACCCCTTCCCCTTAGCCCTACCCCTCAATCAAAATTCAATTCAATTCAATTCAATTTTAATTTATAGTATCAAATCATAACAGGAGTTATCTCGAGACACTTTACAGATAGAGCAGGTCTAGACCACACTCTATAGTTTACAAAGACCCAACAATTCCAGTAATTCCCCCAAGAGCAAGCATTCAGTGGCAGGGAAAAACTCCCTTTTAGGAAGAAACCTAACCTAACCTAACCTGAGAATTGGGATAGCCCTTACTCTCATGTGAACGCGCAAAACTAAGGGGAAGGGGTAAGACAGAGAAATGAGATTCAGCCTTAGTCTATATCCACGACGTTTCACTTCCGGGATTGCTCCGGTGCCGCAGGAAATTCCGACGGATGCATGTCTTTTGCCCGACGTCCGTTTCCTTCCGCTTTCTTTGTGTTGGAATTTTAAACTCCGGTGGATTTCTGAGGACTATGGTTAACTGCTCCTCAGATCTCTGCAGGGTAAATCCAGACAGCTAGCTGGACTATCTGTCCAATCTGAGTTTTCTGTTGCACGACTAAAACAACCTTTTGAACGTACGCACGTTCCACCAAAACAAGTTCCTTCCCGAGGCTATTTTGCAGAGGCACCGTGGTTCCTTTCGGCGATTGTGATTGGTTTAAAGAAATGCCAATAAACCAGAGCACGTTCCTCTCCCACCCCGGAATGCTGTGTGGACTAGCCAGACCCTCTTCGGGAGCACTATGGAGGAAGGTCTAGCAATGCGAGATATGGAATGTTTAAATTAATATAAGCAAACGAAATGAAAGCATTATTCAAGATTTACAACTTTTAATGTAACATGCTATATTACTAAAAAGAAGAAAAAAAAAATCTTTGAGTGTTTTATAATCACACTCTGTACTATTTGTCAGTGAGAGATATTTCCATTATTTAAGAATCCTCTTATGGGGCTATCAGATCTTAATTACTGCTTTTGTGGGGCTGCTTGAATTTCTGTCAAATACAAAACACATTTGTATTTGTAGAAATACATTCTGTTGTTTAGTTAACATTATGAGCGTAGTTCAGTCAGAAGAGGAGAGTACATTTCTACCTGTTGAGTTTATACACCTGTGCTGGAAGACCATCTGTATTTCATTATGCAAATGAGCTTCTGTGAAAATCAGTTGATTTTAGTATTTCAAAAATACAAATACTTTCATGCATGATTCATGTAGTAACAACAAACACAAAAAAGCTAAAAAATAAAAGCTGAAATGTTTGTCTTGTTTTCTCATTAGGAGAGAATCTAAAACGGCATGTATTCAAATCACCAACCTACTGGCATTTCATTTTGACAAATTAAAGATGCAATGAGTACTTACTCAAAAAGCAACAATAATTGATCTTTGAGTCTCTTTGGGAGCAGGGGAGATGAACAAAGCTGTAAACACAAAATTGACATTTCACTTTGTAAAGTTGTTGTTGGTGGCTAATGTGTAAGCAAATAGTTGCCTTTTTAACCCATACATTTGGAGTCCATTAGTCTAACTGGCGAATGTATGGCCAATACGTACTACTTTACAATATTCTTTAATCTCTTTTTTTGGTCTCCTGAGGGAAATATCTGGCTCTTTAGGTGTTAAATGTTCCGCTATGTTCACCAGATCATTTCTAACTTTGTCTGTTTGTTGTTTAGCGCTGAGCAGGTAGTGTACAGTGTGTTTTTTGGAGCTTTTTCACTAAAAACAGCTGCAAGAAGTTAACAAGAGCAGAATGAAACAATACAGTAAAGTTGCTTTCCAAAACAATGAGTCAGTCAGTCAGATGATTATTCTCCTCTCCTTCCTTATTATATATAGATCCATTGTTAATATAAATACATTGATTGGTGCAGCTTTAAATGTCTGTATCAAACACTGGACGGAGTGATGAAATTGCATCGCATCCAATATGTACCCCCCTTTAATTGGATCCCTAATTAAAATAACCATTTGTCAAGAGACATATATTAAATCTAGGTTTCTCATTATGCAGATTTTCAGTTTTCCCCGGCAGGACGCCAACAGTAGTCACCAGCCTTACATGTGATGAGCTGTGACACAAAACTGGCAAGCTAACCTACCAGCTGCTGTTTATCATGCACACAGGGAGGGAAGGGGGAAGGAGAGGATTTTAGCTTTGGCTCATCTTGCTATCCACTTTTGTATTGGATAGTACATAAAATAATCTCTATTTTAAACCATTGTTGATTGGCTCTAATGCTGAGCAAGAGGCAAAAGTATGGGGGCCTTGAGATGCAAAACACAACGGCAAAACAGAAAACACAACAGCATTTGATTCCTCATTGCTGATCTGTCTGTCAGTCTGCGAAAAATGGAAGTACTCCTTCTTCTTTGGATTTCCTGCAGACTGGATGCCTTGCAGCACAATGCTGTCTCACACAGGTTGTGATCTAGCCAGACAAGCCAGACCCACATCAAGAGGGTCTGGGAACCCACCATTGACGGAGCTCAATCCGAGGGGCGGGATAAACGGTTGTCTTTCAAATTCGCTTTGCACACAACAGGATACCGCTACAACCAACCAGAGCAACGAAGAAGGTAGCAGAGCTAGTTGATAGATTAAACTTTTGCCGTATCCGGTCGGCAAAACTCCGAACACATCTTCCTTTTTTAAGAATCATTTCAGTGCCGTTCTTTGTTCTTTTCTCAAAGAAAAGCTTAACTCCAAGTCTTCCAGAAGAACGCTGTTCCCAGCAGCAGCAGCCATAAACCCGCCTACCGACTCTATACACAATGTGATTGGCTTGACCAGAGTTTGGTTTTTCCAGCTTGCAAGCCAACGGAGAGTGCATAGACCGCCCTGGCTGCAAATTACATTTGCTGCCGCTAGGGTGGTCTAGATTTCTAGGCTAGTTGGGATCATGAGATGGAATTATATATCATTGTCCAATACGTACCTAGCTTGTCAGGTTTGAGTCTCACAAAATGATGTTGTGTATTGTGAAAAGCTGTTGTGTTTTCTGTTTTGCTGTCGGTACAAAAGACTTCTAAATTGTAAGTGGGCATGTTAGCTGTGTGTACATACTGTAAAATCAAATTTTACATAATGTGTAATGTCTAATGTCCAACCTCTGAATTTTGAAAAAATATATCTTGGATATATAAAGAAAAATATAAAGCCTGGTGCTGCCTTTCAATGTTAACGCTAACACCACCTAAGTCAGGCATGAATTAAATGCTTTACTTGTTAACTCAACATCTGCACTTGTTCTTCCCTATGCACGCTTATCAGATTAGCACTCTATCTAGCCTGCATGCTTTTAGCTAAATGCAGCAAGCAGCTTATCTGACGGTTGTTCTTGGCCAGCAAATAGTTTATAACGTAATCACCATATCATAACATGGAGCTTCCAGCTGTCTCAGTAACACTGCTGGCACATTTACAGATGACATGGCTACTTTTCTGCTGAGATTCTTTTGGATGCAGCAGGCTGGAGATGTACTGTATATGATGGATATTTAGGTGCTGTATTTCTATTTAAGCTATTTAATACCTGGAGTTTTCAATGATGATTTGATATGACATTAGCTCAGGTGTAAATTTTAAACCTCAACTAATCAATACATGTATATAAAGAATGTGTCAAATCACTGTATGTAATGTGAAAAGTGTAGTTTGAAGTAATAAAAACCAGATAATTACTACACAATACTGCAGTTTTAGCTCTGATTGATGATATTAGATTGAATTGTCATTTTGTTTTACTGTGCTCATTTTGCACAATTTTAATCCCTGAGCAAACCGGAGTTGTTAGCAGGGATTTAGAGGTCTGAAAATAAGCTAACGGTACGCTAGTTGCCCAGCAACAGCAGAAAGACAAAGTTAGTGACTACCTGGTGAACGTTTAGTATTTAGCATTGGTAGAGACCAAAACAGAGATAAAGGGAGAATGAATATTGGACGTAACGTTACATTCTCCAGTTCCACAGATACACCGATGCTAACGTTGCATCCGGGTCTGCTGTATGCGTAAATTAGCAACTGTTTCTAACACGTTAGCCAACTTAGACCGACACTAGAGAAGGACTTTGACATACACACACACACATGGTGAGTGTGGTGTCTCCTGCTTGTGTCATATAGTATTGAGCGTAGTACATTTCTCGCCAAATGAAGTTACAACACGAAGCAGGGATTAGTCTAACATGTTTAATTGTGTTTTTTCAAAACAGTGCATTGGGTAAGGACTAATAAATAAAACGTTAGTTCAAAAAATACTTTTATCAGCATATTGATTGTAACAACTTGAGAGGATGACAAACAATTCAAGTCGGAACGATGTACAGTTAGTACCATAGTTTGTTTTCACCCTTTGGATAAATTCAACGTGGCATCAATACGAAGTACACAATACACCATTTTTATTTTCACAAGTCCATTTGATTCAGGCAATGTTGCAGAAAATCGCCTTCAAACCAGTGCATTCAAAGTTCTGCAGTGTTGTTTAAATATCAGTACAACTCGAGGGTCTGTTAGTGGGCGATTAGGAGTTAATTAAAGTGTTTATCTTAAATCCTTACAAAATGGAAAAGCATTCTAATGAGTCCTTTGGTGCAGCTTTAGTTTATGTAAGGAAGCAATTTAAGGTTGTGCACATACTGTGCGTCGGGTTCTACACTTTTGTTTACATTAATGTTGTCTTTCTGTGGCTTATCTAATACTCTAAAGACTGCTGTAATGAGTGGTCCTCCTACTATTGAGCATTTTAATTAAGGGTCATTCATCAACATCACGACTCCATAAAGTACCGGCAGAAATAAGGACGTAGGCCTCTTCAGTTTATGTGTGTAAATGTTGTGACACAACAAACAAGGAGAATCATGTCGTCCTTTTTCACTGGGAAGATTAGTAAGCTTCAAAATGCCTTGCACATGTGCTAGAAAGTATAATACAAGTTACAATGTATTATCCTATTAACTACCAAGGGCCTACACGTTAATTATCTTGGCCTATGGCATTCCATAAAACTGGGTTAAGTGAGGTCTTATTACACATGAAACCATTAAGGTTCACAAATTGCATGAAAAGTGTCCCAAAAAGGAATATTTAAGAAAGATCAGGGTGAATTGAAAAAAAAAAATCTTATTAACATTTGACACAAATAGTATCAGAGTGACAAAAAGGCAACGCAATTAGGATGAAACAATTGGATGAATCCTTCATTGCACCATCTGTAAGCAAAACGTATAATCAAAATACACCCGAGCATGTCTCATAAAGTTAGACACTGGGTTGAGTCCCCCCCCCCTCCCCCATCTAACTAGTAAAATTTAGCCTAAAGGATTCTCATCTATGAAGACAGATACAGTAAGTGATCAGAATAATAATATAGGAGGGTAGACCTACATTGTAACTGTGCTAATCTCTTGAAAGTGGCTCATTAGATGAAACCATTCCTCATTTTGCTTTAGGCCGTGAATCCCCCACTCTCAGAGCCCGAGTTTAACACAATAAAATGCTATCCATAGATCCTCGCTTTAGAATCAGTGCAATTAGATCCTAACATGAGTGCAAAATCAGCCTGTATGGACATGCTGTACTGAGAGCCACCTGATGGTGATCATCTGTGATCTTCATTTGGATTTGGAAGAAAATCACAGCCTGTTGCTCCCTCTAATGATAAACCATCCCTCTAATGGCTCATCATCTCGCTCAAGAGCTCGACTTGTCTTCAACCTCCCCAAGTTCTCTCACACTACACCGCTCCTCCGCTCTCTTCACTGGTTACCAATTGCTGCCCGCATCTGCTTCAAGACACTAGTACTTGCATACAGGGCCACGAACAGATCAGCCCCAGCATACATCCAGGACATGGTCAAACCCTATATCCCAACCCGCCCACTCCGCTCTGCATCAGCCAACCTGCTTGATGCCCCCTCACAGAGAGGGACAACTAATCACTCAACGAAATTCCGACCGAATGGTGGAATGAGCTCTGCATTGACCCTTATCTTCCCCCATCTTTTTTTTCTTCTTCTTGAAACTGCACTTTCATATGGCTCTTTGCAGCTTTGCTTATTTAAAGCTAATGTACTTGCACTTACTACTTGTTGTCTGGAGTTTGCACCTTCAGGGTTGAAAGCACTTAATTGGTGGTGGTGATGGTGCAACAAGGCAGGCCTGCTTGGTTCTTTCGGGAAATGATTGTAAAGATTTACAAAGAATATGTTTACGGCATTTACTCTCTGACTGGTACGTTTTGGGATTTAAGATGATTGCTTTGAAAAAATACACACGGCGATACACTGATAAGAGCAAATTACGTTTAACCATGTATGCAGCTAATTTTTATAGATCAAGTTACTGTACTGTGTCAACAGTTAACCTCATTTAATATTGTATGTGGCGTTTTCTTTTGCAGGGTGCAAATGTTCCACCTAAACAAGTTCCTTCCCGAGACTATTTTGCAGAGCAACCATCGCTGCATCCAGAGCTTAGCGCCCAAGACAATTGTGATTGGTTTAAAGAAATGCAAACAACCCAGAGCGTTTATTTTCCTCCTATCCTGGAATGTATGTGCGGAGTAGCCAGACCGGTCTCCACAGCGTTGTGGGATTGTTGTTGGATTAGTACTCTACTGACTGAAAAATGAAGCTTAGCAAAAGTTCAATCAGGAAGACTCTCTTTACTCACTCATTCATTCTCATATCTCTCTGCCTCTATCTCCGGCTTCTACTCTGTTGGCGTTCACTCTGAGTAGTCCAACTAACTTGCCATGAACTCTCTTAAAGGTCCTATGACATGCTGCTTTTTGGATGCTTTTATATAGGCCTTAGTGGTCCCCTTATACTGTATCTGAAGTCTCTTTTATATAGACCTTAGTGGTCCCCTAATACTGTATCTGAAGTCTCTTTTATATAGGCCTTAGTGGTCCCCTAATACTGTATCTGAAGTCTCTTTTATATAGACCTTAGTGGTCCGCTAATACTGTATCTGAAGTCTCTTTTATATAGACCTCAGTGGTCCCCTAATACTGTATCTGAAGTCTCTTTTATATAGGTCTTAGTGGCCCCGTAATACTGTATCTGAAGTCTCTTTTATATAGGCCTTAGTGGTCCCATAATACTGTATCTGAAGTCTCTTTCCCGAAATTCAGCCTTGGTGCAGAATTGCAGCCACACAGTGAGCTTTCCTTAGGATGTGCCATTTCTGTGTCTGTAGCTTTAAATGCTATTGAGGAGGAGAGAGAGGGGGGCAAGGTGGATGGTGGGGGTGTGGCCTTGACCAACTGCCATGCTTCACTTGTTTTCAAGCCATGATGTCTCTTTCTCATGGGTGGGCCAAATTCTCTGGGCAGACAAAGCAGAGAAAGGGGAGGTAACCTTTCCCCTTATGATGTCATAAAGGGAAGATTCCAGATCGGCCCATCTGATCTTTCATTTTCTCAAAGGCAAAGTAGGATACCCAGAGCTCGGTTTACATCTATTGTCATTTCTAGCCACTGGGGGACCATAGGCAGGCTGGGGGAACTCATTCAATCAATTAATGTTAAAAAACCTCATAAAGTGAAAATGTCACGCCATGGGACCTTTAACCAATCATATACTTGCTGTCAAACTTTAAAAAACGTTCTCCTCTCTGCTGCTATCATGCTGTTGTCATTTCAGTACGAACGGATGCGACCCTCCTTCACCCCTTCACCCAGTCCTGCGCCACATTCTATCATAAAGGTCCAAAAAGTGTCTACACCCCAGGGGGGAAATATCCTGAACTAATCACGGCATCACTACCCCCTTAAATATACTACGTCACGATGGAGTCTAATTTCCAAAGACTCTTCTCAAATTATTTTTTATCATGCACTTAAATAAAAATCGATTGTTCACTCGAAATGAAGTCTCTCCTGATTGAAATGAACGTTTATGGCCTTTTAGGCCAATATTATATCACTGTCTCACTGTCACTTACAGTACAATGCTCTCTTGCCACTGTGTATAAAAATACACAGGTTTCAAAGTCACTCTGTTCTGAACAACAACAAAGTCAGATCACCCTTCCATCCAGTACATTTTGTGTCTTTAAATCTCACATTATCATTCTATATCATTATCATAACATAAAGGAGGCTTTGCTTTGTCAGCAGGGAACCTAATTCATACAGGCAAAACACACTTGTGAACCTCCAGTTAAAAAAAATGAAATGAAAAAGAAAGAAAAAAAACTGGAACTGGGTCTGTTTTGAAATTCTGAACACACTTTTTTTTTTGCCAGTGTTAAGCGGTGTGAATATACTGTATGAATTAGATAGGGTGAGCAGTTAATAACATTTGGCAGCTCCCACTCTCTGCATTAGTTTTGTTTTAATGTTATAATTCAGCTGTTCAGTGGGCCATACCATGAGTAATGCAAAATGGAAAAAGTGTCCTGAGCCTTTTTTTTTGTTTTGTTAAATCAACAGTTGTGATAGCCATACAAGACGAACAGATGCTGAATTAAACTCTCATCATCATGTTAAATCAAATATCTGACTGGCAATAAGCAGGATAACTTTCTCTTCTGTGGCATTCAACTCCTGCCTGTTTAAAATGAATAGAAGAGCACGTCCTGAAATAGGAAAATAAAAAGGGGTCAGTTGAGCCACTAGAGGGAGCGTTATGCCATCATTTACATCAAAAGTGCTCTAAAACTACGGAGAATGCCCCATTTTACCCAGCCATCTGCACTCCGTAGCTTTTGAAAAAGCTATTTTGATGCTCTTCTTGAACTAGTTAAACAGCTGAAATGACAAAAATAAATTGAGAGCTCGATCTCAGGGTGTGGTTGACCTTCCCACACAAAACCTGCACCGTGTCAGCTCCTCAAAATGGCAGTGTGAGCGTGTGGAGCATCTGTTAACTATCTGTCTGTCATCTAGAACAGCATGTCAGAAAAAAAGAAAAGAAAACCCACAACCTGGCGTTGGCAGCTCCATCTATCATGCAAACATTTAGAGCAGAGCAGAGTCCCACCATAAACACTGAGCGTCAATCTGTTGTTGACAGGGTCCTCATTAGTACATGGATGTTCTGTGCTTTTATGGGCAGGTATGTATTTTTTTCATGGTTGGGAGAGGGAGTGAGGGAGGCCAACAGGGAGGTAATAACGGCAAAATCAATTTCACACATGACTGCGTTTAGGAGAGGTGAGCGGTGGCAGCGGCGGGCATCTTGATCAGTCAATCAGTCTGCGTGTTTGTCGCCGCTGTGGCTGCATCATAACTCCTGTTAGACGAACCGATCGACAAGGGCAAACAAGCATGACTACTACATGGATGATGTGGCTATTGGAGCAAGAAACTAGGCACCCACTGCATCAGGAATCCCAGCATGCACTGTGTTCTCATGACATCTCTGTCTGCAGAGGTGGACAGCGGAGCTGAGCTCATCCACCGACTGTTTAATCTTCAACTTCTGTAAACGGTCTCCAATGAATAATAAATTAGGCCGTGAGGAGCTATTAGTCGAGCACGATTTTTGTGATTCCTTTATAGAAATGTACTGAGGATCATTTCTTCTTATTTATCTTCTAAATAGATGTTTCATGAGCTCTGTTCCAATTGTTACCAATTATTTATCAAAACTGTACTTTTGGGATAGTTTCTAGTAGGGCTGCACAATATATAGTTGTTGTTTTTTTTAAATTGTCAACCGTGGCAATAAAAACATTGCAAAAGGCTGTGACATATCGCAAAAGAAACTCAGAGAAGAAAACTTTAAAATCTGACCGTTAGGCACCCAGATAGCACAGTTGGTAGAGCGGGCGCCCTTATATAGAGGTTTTCTCCTTGATGCGGGTTCGACTCTGACCTGCAGCCCTTTGCTGCATGTCATCCCCCCTTTCAAGGCTTCATCTGTCCTGTCAAAAATAAATGGGTGGAAAATACCCAAAAAAATCTGACCGTTATTGTTGTCTTAGTGGTGTCTTTTATAGTCAATTCAATGTTCAATTTAACAAAATAATGTTGGAAATGATTTCCTTTCATTTGTTTTAAATACAACAAGCATTTCGTTTCATTTTAGCAGAATACTGAAAGCAGCAGAAATGCAGAACTAAGTACACTTTAATATCTGTTTAATTATCGCAAGTCATTTTGTTATCGCGATATTCAACAACGTTATCACATATCGCCTATTTCCCTTATATTGTGCAGCCCTAGCTTCTAATCTTATTTGCACTTATACACAGCAAGTAATCACTGAAAATGTCACTTTGTCCAGAGAAAGGACTCCACGAGAATACATCCCCCACCCCACTTCACCTCTACCAGTCAGTAACAGAACCGTGACAGGAGACAGCAGAGAGGACAGTTTCCTGACGTCATGTGTGTGATATTTAGATAATGACGTCCTTCACACATTCAAAGATTCAATTATCAGCAGTCTCTTTCATTCCTCCTGAGGGTCACCAGAGTGAGAACCTGCACAAGGTCACATGGGGCGCTATTTTTCAGTGACTCTTTAGTTGGTTTAAGGTTTTCTGGTCTATTTTGTACATTACTAGGAGGACAAGTAGAAATGTGATGTAATTTGTGTCCTCATATCAACAAGATTTAAAGAAAATGTAGTTAAAGATGCAGGAGGTAAGACTTCTAAAACTAACTTTCTGTCATATTTTCTGAAACTGACCCTATGTTCCAGTAGAACTACATGAAGCAGGTCATTTAAACAAAAATCCAGCTCCTCTGGCTCCACCTATAGCCTGTAGTGAGATTTGCAAAAATCCACAGCTCCCTGTTCAGATGCACCAATCAGGGCCAGGGGGGGGGGGTGTCTAACTGCGTGTCAATCACTGCTCATGCACACGCATTCATTCTCCCTTGTGGGGGGAGGGGCTTAGGAGACCGTTTGGGCTTTAGCAGAAAGGGGGGAGGGACTGAGAAGTTGTTGATGTCTAAATTCTTTGGCTAAAGCCTGGATCTTTACAATCCTACCTACAGCACCTTTAAACAAAAAAGTTTTGACATGTTGGGAAATTAGCTTATTTGCTTTCTTGCTGAGCGTTAGATAATAACATTGAGACCACTCTCATGTCTGTATGCTAAATATGAAGGTAAAGCAAGCAGCCAGTTAGCTTAGCATAAAAACTGGAAAAAGGGGGAAACAGCTAGTTACTTCCTGGAGTCTAATTAGTGAAGTTTATTAGTAAGCTTTAAAGGTGGATTTTGTTACCTTTGGCTAGCTGTTTCTAAGCGACTACTGACTGTAGCTTTATATTTAGCACAAGGATCTTCAACAGGGGGCCCGGGACCCCTAGAGGGTCCTCAGCGTCAATGCAGTGGGGCCTCCAAATTAAAGTTTTTTCAAAAATGTAAAAGTCTTAACATGAATCCAACATGTTATCAGCAAATATAAATCCCCACTGCTTACTGGCCTATAGGTAAGGTTGTCACTAAGATAGCCATCCACAGATACAGTTAATCCTAAAAACATATATGTTTAACATTAATACATGATTTATAAAATCATGCCAACAGTTATAAAGCTGTTTGAATAGCTTAGTATTCTATGCAAAAAATGTATGTCTAAAGGCTTTAGGCTGCCCTACACGTTATTGTAGGCCCAGTTTAACAATGAACCTCATTTTATACAATATATGTAGTAGGGGTCCCTGCTCTGACTCTCTTTCAGTTAAGGGGTCCTTGGCTTAAAAAACGTTGAACACCCCCTGATTTAGCATACAGATATGAGAGTGGTAACCATGTTCACATCTAACTCTCAGCAAAAATGGAAAAAAAATTGTATTTCCTAAAATGATGTCTTAAAGACGATCTGAACAGAAAGAGCAGGGCTGGAGGCAGTGCTGCACTCAGATGTTTATTAGGGTTTTTTTCTTCTTGGTAATGTAGTGTAGCTACAGTTATCATCCCATTACCCTAATTTGAGCTGTAACAAAATAACAGTAGCCGAATGAATGATTGAAAAACAAAACTCACTCACTCCCTACTTTAGGCCTTTAACAAAAAGCCAGCCTTTTGCTTTTACTTAACCTTAAAAATGGGGTGTGATCGGGGCTCCCCTGCAGCTTTATGAAACAACACTACTTGGGGCTCTGCTCCATAGACCTTATCCAGTCACCCATGAGAATGTTCCCATGATTAACACCATGAAATGCAGTGAAAATAATGTAATATGTGTTAAAACTGAAAGGGTATAGAACCACCTAAAGGAAGGTCAGCAGTCAGCTCCTGAGCAGCTGTTGAACACTCACACAGTCACATCCCTTTATTGTACATGCCAACGTGTCCCTAAACAAGCAACCAACTCCCTATTTTATTGCTGCAGTGATCTGCTGACGAACAGCTTAACTTGCTGCTTCCTCGATTTAGCTTTGTGCTATGACTGTATTTTAATCACTTGAACAATCTTTGTCTACTATTGGGCAACCCATTGTGGCAGGAAAGACGCTTAAATCCTACTGTTGAATACATGAATTAATAAATTGTTTTTACTATTTTCTACCCAACTGATCCCCAATTTTCATCCTCGGTATTTCAATGTTTTCAGATTAGTTAATCCATCTTGTGTAAGAAAGTTGCTCAAGGGCTTTTCCGCGCTGATCGGTCCCTACCAAAGCTCCTCTCAGCCTGGTTTGAGGACTATCTCATTTTAGTTTGTCCATCATCTGGCAAGTATTCAGGGAGTTTTTCAGTCTAATGTGAAATCCAAGAAAAACAACAACGGAGCCCCTTTATTCTCTCAAATAATTTGACTTTGCCTCATCTAGCCCGCTGGCACCAAAGCAACAAGTCCTAATATTCAAATGGAAGTACACTGTAATCATTAAATATATAAATCTGTTATCCTAATAAATTCATATATTTACATAGCGTTGGTGCAGTTCATTTCAGGACGTAGTTACACAGATCCGAAAAATCTTGCCAGGTGCAGGGATACAAAAATAGGAAAATGAAAAAATCCCATGCTTTATCTTGACAGAAGGCCAAAAGGGATCATGAGGCAGTTGAAGCCAATGCAGACTTTTACAGTCAGACATAGCCATTACAAAGAGGACCATAGCATATTCCAGTGTGCAGGTGTTCCTTCTTATGTTGAGTCAGATATTTCTAATTTGGTTGATTTGTTCCCATGCTTGCTGTTGGAGGAAGAAAAAAAAACAACTGTGAGGAGATACGGAAGTGCTCGGCAAGCACATTTTCTTTATCTGTTTGGCAAGAACAATAGTTTCCTCTTATTGTTCCAAAGTCCCATAATCCTTATTCGTTTCCCCATCTGTTGAAATAAATGACTTCACTCTTCTCTGCCAGAGCAAAGCCTAGCCACCTTTAGCCACCACCGTGTCCTTCGTTAAGTAAACCACCCAGTAGACCATATTAAAAGCCCCGAAGGACACTGGGAACAGGATCCGTGCGTACTTGTCAATTTTGCTGGTTCCACCCATGCCAGCAGTGGTGGGCTGGGAGCAAGGCGTCTGCTTTAGCTCCGGTTTGATCCCCATCATCTGGATGCGCTCCAGCTTGGGCCCCAGCAGATGCTGCAGAGACGAGGAGCTGGCGTTCTGTTTGCACGGCGTCGCCGCCATCACGTCTGGTGTGGAAGCTGCAGCCTGGGGCGCAGTCTTCACCAGCTGGGCAGAGGAGGAGGCCACGCTCAGCAGGCTCTCAGATTTGGGGCTGGAGCGGGACAGGGTGGAGGAGCTGCCGTTGACGCCGCTAGCTAAAGGACGAAGCGATCTCGCTCTCCCCACTCCCGAAATGTTGGTGGTGGACTGGGCTCTCCGCTGACTGATGGCCTCTTGTTGGGAAATATAATTCATCCGCTTTCTCAGGTTACCGTTGCTATCAGGATTCTGCTGAGACAGAAAAAAACCCAATAATGATATATCTATGTTGACCGATATTGGCATTTCTTTTTTAAAACATGTTCCTTGGGTTTAAGCTCCGCCTCCTACAGATATTAAAGCTTTAGTGCGTAACTTTTTTTATAATAATAAACGTCGTTTTTTTAATCCTCCGTGTCCTCCTTGGCTACTAGCAACTGGGTGGAGGAGGGGTGTGGGTGGTGCGCGATCACGGAAGGCTTGTATCATGTGGACGCGCCGACAGTGTTGTTGTCATTACTTGAAACTACACACTATAGCTTTAAAATATCTGTATTTAACAAGCTGATACATTTACCTTTTTACTAAGTGATACTATTATGCATATCAAGTTGAAGTTGTGGTCTGAGTTGAGTCATTAAATAGGTAAAGTTGTTTAGTTAACCATGTAAACCTATTCTGGTACAACCTCTAAATACAATTATGAACCTGAAAATGAGTATAATATGAGCACTTTAAAATTGCATTTTAGAAAGAAAATAAAAATGCATTTAAGTCCCATTTGATACTAAATTAAACCACGTAACGTTCGGCCAAATGTGGGAAACTGGGAGTAAAGTTACATGACAAATATCCATGATTTTAACCCAAACCACAATCGTTTTCTAAACTTAAGTAGTTCTGGTGCCTAAACCAAAACTGTGAAACGACGTGTATAAAACCGCAACCAATACATTCTGTGGTTTAGATACGAGGATGGAAAGCACTCCTGTGGGTCGTTTTAGAGGGCAGGAAAAAACAACCTATATGGTTGTATGGTTGGGAGAACTTGTTGGAGAAAACAGTATAAGGCTTCGTAGTGTGAATAATCCCATTCCTCCTGTGTGCGTCACGTTTAAGGTGTTTGCAGGCAAGGCAAAGCTCACTTGCTTTTCCCTTTCTGAAAAGCGGGCCGGGCACAGTAAACCTTGTCATATTGATCTGATTACAGTCCCTCTGACACAGATGGCCTTCATCTGGAAGCAGACGATTGAGTGCATGCAATACAGATGTCACTTACCGAGGATTTCGCTCATTTCACACAAGCTTAAGACACAAAGTAGGTAGCACTTCATCGAGGCGGTAATGCAGTGTAGCGTCAAAGGAGCTTATCCTTTGAGAGTTGATGTTTTCAAGCAGGGAGACTGTGATGCTGGTACTAAGGCATTTGCAGGAATAATCCACCCCCCACCACAACCACCACCACCACCACCAACCCCCCTTGAAACTGAAAGAATGCAGTGTTAGTGTGTCCCATGTACAGCAGAGGAAGAGTGTGCGTGGATAGTGGGGTTTGATATCCATCATGGCGGAGGTTAGGGGCCCGTGAACACACCCTGCCCCTCATGCCAAGCCCTTTGGTTAGCGCCAACAGGATCTGCTCTCAAGGAAAAGAGTATGAATTCTTTCCCCCAGTGCCAGAGCCTTTCTGAAACCTGTACAGATGTACCCGGGCTGCGTTGCCGTGGCAACCTACTAATCCACTGAAGTGCTGTTGTCACTATACCGCATTCAGGCATGATTACGCCACACTGGGATTTGGACTAGAGGGGGCAACTTAAAGTAGTTAGTGTAAAACTGACGTATGCATTGCTGGGTTATGTCAGCTCCAATGATCAGTTGAACTGAACAGAAGGCCTATATATTTCATGTTAGCTCCTTAGAAGAACATCAAGTCTAAGAACGTATCCTTTCTTTTCACATCCCATCTGTAAAACAGTGTTTATACAGCACCGTAAATACATTGCTACCATTACATGGACAGTGGTTTGTAACACATACTGTATGTCACATCTCACTAGGAGCTCTAAAATAGCTTGATGGCATATTCATGAATTCTGATTCAATCCATATGTCAGTTGCCATGGTGTCAATGTAATTTGTTTCAACTAGTGGTGCAGAAATAGGATATTATGTCAATGTATTCATGTAGGATTTGTAAAATCAAGGTTCCACAGCAAACACCATCATTGAGAATCACCTCGATTATCCATACAAATCTGTGTCGTGAAGCTGTTTCAGATCCTGTTTTCATTTTCCATTTTTCCATCTGCTCTCAAGTCTAAATTTAAGGTTGAATGAAAGCCACATTAGGTTGGTTTGGTGTAACATGTATTAAATGTGTCATTTTATTGTCCACCTCATTTAACAAGCAGTTGTTTCAACATTTCGAGCTGCGGTGGACAGAGCAATTATCTGTGTATTCAGGTGAAAGAAACAGGTAGAATTCATGTTTTGACTTTTTCCAGAAACAGTGACAGTCCCAGACAAATTGTTGGGGGGTGGGGGAGGGAATTATTTTTCTGAGAAAAAACCCAGAATTTCCTGGATTAAGGTGCTACATTTTTCAAGGAACAAAACCTTGTATATTCTCTGTGATTAAAGTCACAAATTTACAAGGAATGCGTCACTTTGCAACCTCATCACACCACAGACGCACATACAAGCTTGCCGTGTATTATGCCTTTAGTGTATGATCTGGCCTATTGTACGTCGTATTAAAAAAAAGAAATCTGACTTTATAGCCTCAGAGAATATACAACTTTTTCCTCATAAATTTACAATTTTAATTTGGGAACAAAAAATGTCTCCTAGTATTACCAACAGAAAACACTGTTCACAAACTGCTCCAAACAGCTCTATTGTAGTCCAGCCTTTACTTCAGAGACAAACGTGGTCACTTTGGAACACACGTTATAATGCTCGCCTAGCTGCTAGCGTGGCGCGCCCTCATACTCTGCTTCTGACTGGCTAGTAGTCCTTACCTAGCTATTGCGCATGTGCGACTCTCAACAAAGATGGAACAGAAGTGAGATGTCTCACTCTGTAGCTAAAACAGAGAGCGAAACACACAGGGTGAAAAGAGGAGCTGCAGCAATGTGCAGTACAACAAAAATATTGTGATTTTTTGAAAATTAAACCATGTAAACTTATTCTGGTACAACCTCTAAATACAATTATGAACCTGAAAATTAGCATAATATGAGCACTTTAAGTATAGAAGTATCAGATTTGTGGTGCTAAACATGATATTTAATTATGTGTTTTGTTAATGTATGTTTTGTGAAAGATGGGCAGATTATATAAGATTAATAATCTTATTTCTGCTCCTTTTCATTCAGGACTTTGGAATCTGGTATTTCCATTAAGTTGTCTATTTGTTTGATGGATGAAATAAACTTATATAAATCAAATAAATAAATATTTCATTTAATTTCAATTCAACTGGCAGATACAGAACAAGCAGGTTGTGGTGACATATGGAAGTCTAAACTCACATCCTGGGATCAGATTTCTCCTGTTGTTCTCTCTATTTCCGATCCCCATTGCAGGCCCACTCCTGGCCGTTCAAACGTCTAGGCTAAAGGCCAGGAGCAGTAAGCACATAATAGGGGACATGCTGTGTAAGTGCTCCTTGAAGTGAAGTGCTACCAGACTATTTGCCGCAGCCACTTTGAGGGGAAACAAAAAAAAAATCACCTGCAGCACTTCCTCTGTGTCCTTCACCTTGACAGGCGTGGTTTGGGGCACGGGAGGACATTTGGCCGGCTTCTTTTTGGCCCGCTCCATCTGCGCGTTGGTGAAGTAGTTCACGGCGGCAAACTCGATGAGGGCAGAGAAGACGAAGGCGAAGCAGACAGCGATGAACCAGTCCATCGCCGTGGCGTAGGAGACCTTGGGAAGGGAGTGGCGAGCGCTGATACTGAGTGTCGTCATGGTCAGGACAGTGGTGATGCCTTCAGTGGAATCAGAGAAACAGAACAATATCAAACATGTAACCCAGTGAGATCTGTGTTGGAGCTCACTGCAGTTCCACTTAAGTCCAAACATCCTAATATAACATATGTCATTTGTAATTACAATTTAGGACTACATATCTATCTGCCTATGAAACTCAGTGGTGGAATGTAACTAAGTACATTTACTCCAGTACTGTACTTAAGTACCAATTTCAGGTATTTTGAGGTAATTTTCTTTTCTTGCCACTTTCTACTTCTACTCCCACTACACTTCAGAGAGAAATATTCTACTTTTTACTCCACTACATTCATCTGACAGCTTTAGTTACTAGTTACTTTAAGTAATTACTAATATTGCACACAAAACACATTATATATATATATATGATATAATATTTATAAAATATGATGTTTTATTATACATTGAACTACACAACAATATACTGTATAGGCCCATAAGTACATCTGAAATGATAAGCTGATTAGGACTTTTCCTTGTAACAGAGTATTTTTACAGTGTGGTATTAGTGTTTGGTGTAAAGGATCTGAATACTTCTTCCGCCACTGACGAAAGTGCTGTTTCCCCCACAGATCAGAATGCATTGTATCAAACACAATCTCATTGTAGAGAACAGAGTGAAACAGCCTTTTTTTCATGTCATTGCTAAATAAATGAGGATAGAGAAGAATCATGAAAATCATTTGCACAGTGTTCAATAGCCCATGTTGCTCTCCATCAGCATGTTTCATTAGCTGAACGTGGGGGATAATGAACCAAATATATTTGGCCCTTTGAAATGGGAGACATGTACAAAAAGAACCACAGTATAAATTGACACATGCATGAATAGATTTTTTCTGGTCACTTGTGGGCAGCGCAACAAGCTGTAAACACACAACACTAACATATTATCACCTTAAAGTTGATATGGCTCCATGACATTACTGCAGATAGCCCCTCTCTCTTTTCTTGCCTCTTTAACTGGGATTCAGTTAAATGCATTCATTTCCATTGAGGTTTAACTCCACCAATAGGATTATTTCTAGTATATATCTATTCTACAAGCTCTCCCTCCAAATGATGTTTGTACAACTACAGTTCTGATGTGCATCAAAAGATATTACACCACCAAGAGAGCTTACAGTCGCCCTAATGTATACTGCATCTCCTACAACAGCAACCGTGGACTCTCTAACTTCCCTCTTGGCAGTACTAAGAGATATACCATGAAAATGGCCAGCACACAAGGTCTCCCGTGTCACCTACAACAACAGAAGGTTACAGTATAAGCCTGTAGCACATCACTCGTCCTTGGTATTATTAACCAATAGCAATTATGTGATTTAGAGAAAATCCCCTTTACGTTGGAGACCTGGAACAATCTGTGCTGCAGAGTCCTTGCCCAACATAAATGCATTCATCCCCTGCGCCCGCACGTGACCGCTGTATAATTACCTGTCAATCAAAAGCAGCAGGGTGACATTGACAGGTGAACTGCGGCTCGAGGCCACAGACTGAGGATATTGACCTCTGATATAACAAAAAAAATGAGATGCTTCATTGATATACTGGAATATGTAAAAGCTTTCATGTCTTTTTCTTTTTCTTGTTCCCAACCATCTGAGTAAAATTACACTGTGGAACTAATGCTGTATATGTGTAAATAGTTCAGAGCTGTATGTATCAATCAAATCACAGGAATGATATGGAAACCATCTTTTCATTGTATTTAAGCTGGAATTTTTTTTCAGAGTAAAAATGTTGTTGACTGTATTGCTACGGTTGAGCTTCCCTTCCCTAAATGAGATCTTTACACCAACTGTTTCATTTTCACCTCAGCACAATGACAGGGTTGCAGCCTGCAGCAGATATTTTGGTACTTTAGCTTCCTCTGAAAATAGAAAAACAGATGCCAAATACCAGCTGCAGTTTAAAAGATACACACACAAATCCAGTTCCTCCCGTCTCTAAAATAAATATGTCAACATTTTGGGAAATACATTCATTCAATTTCTTTCCAATATACAGTAGTTAGATGAGAATTTGATACGAATCTCATGTCTATACGTTAAGTACGGAGCTAGAGCCAGGAGGCGATTAGCTTAGCTTAGCATAAAGACTGGACACAGCATGAAACATCTAACCTTACTAAATCCAAAGTTAAAAATATATCTCTACCGACACCTCTAAACAGCTCTTTATCCAGCCGATCAGTACTTCTGCAAAGTGTCTGATGTAATGCTGTTTACATGGCAAGCTCACTGTGAAAACACAACTCTGGGAAGTCAATGCGCTTTGCTTTTGTTGGCCAAAATAGTAAGCTACTGCACAAAAATCACAAATTGTCATTTTTATATAACTGTATATATACTGATTAAACAAACTAGATACATTGTGTTAATTAGTATAGGGATGCACCGATACCACTTTTTTTAAGATCAAGTACAAGTACAAGTACAGAGTATTGATACGAGTACTTAAAGTGGCCATATTATGCTCATTTTCAGGTTCATAATTGTAATTTGAGATTGTACCAGAATAGGTTTACATGGGTTAATTTTCAAAAAACACCATATTTTTGTTGTACTGCACATTGCTGCAGCTCCTCTTTTCACCCTGTGTTCAGCTCTCTGTTTTAGCTACAGAGTGAGACCTCTCAACTTCTGTAACATCTTTGTTGTCAGTCACACATGCGCAGTAGCTAGGTAATTATTACATGAGCTAGCTAGCTAGCTGTTTCTACAACTTCAGTAGTACAAGACAGGATTAGCCAGGAGACTTCTTCTAAACGAGGGCACACTTCCAACTTTGCGTGGAATACCTGCAGAATAGGGACATGGAAGTAGTTCTATACAATTTATTTTGTAGAGAAAAAGAAAAAATCCAAGGCACTCTTCTTCAAAATTACTTAAAAAGCCTTTATTTTACTGGCTATTTCATGATAGAAAATTTAAAAGACACTGGGAGAAGCAACCCACGTGTAGCGGCACTGACAGCCTTCTTTTGTAGATTAGGGTGAATTTGTGTGTGTTGTAGCAGTGTTTTGCCATTGAGAACGAGCTAGTATGCTAGCGCTAGCATGCTAACGGTTAGCCCCCTAGGCCCCTCGGTTTGGCTAGTGACGTAGAAAGAATTTTGACTAGCTCACCCGGAGACTGAAGGCAGGACACATTCAGAATCCTGTATCTCACTCAAAACAGCATGGATGTTTGTTTTTCACCAGAGACCAGAGACACAAAATAACACCCCAAATCCCAGAAAAAGTGATTTTTTCATAATATGGGCACTTTAATAATCCCTTTGGGGTCCGAGGGTGTTTTCAGACACACAGACGATTTTGGCCTTTTCTGATGTTGTTGTCAATTAGAACAAAGCAGTATTTTCAAAGTACCATGCCTTTTTTCTATTCAAAGCTCAGCGCCTGGGTCTGGATATTTCCCCGGGATAGTGTCAATAAAATAAATCATATAATTCCTGATATCAAAATACTGAGTGAAGTTTAGAAAGAATGAATAACGCAAAGTCCAATGACATCACTCACGTGCATATTAAGTACCCATGTGGATTTACTGATCCAGCGGAGAGGATGGTTTGTTTACGCCAGCAGCTAGGTTCACAAGATTATGTCCAAATTTAAAGACTTGTGGCAAACTAGGGCTGGGCGACAGGGAGAAAATCAGATATCACGATATCCTTGACCAAATACCTCAAGTATCGATGTTGCGGCGATATTCTCGGGTTGACAATTGGTGCTTTAACAAAATATCTTCACACTTAGATATAATAATCATCAGTAATGTGGATATGACTAAGTGGGTAAAGGCAAATAATAGAACAGTTACAACAGTCTGGTAAGTTCAGAAAATGACATCACTTTACTGTAATGCAGCCTTTAAAACCAGGAAAAGACAACACTTATGTCATATCACGATATTACGATATCCAAAATCTAAGACGATATCTAGTCTCATATCACGATATCGATATAATATCAATATATTGCCCAGCCCTATGGCAAACTATAATATTTAAAACAGTTAGACTACACATCGAGAGCTTTCGTTTTAGCCTGTTTGTGAAAATAATTGCTATTTACAGAGTAGCACTGTGGTTGTTAAAACAGCGCTGTGTAGAAACCTGCAGACAGAGCAGATTGAAATATCGCGGGTGAAGTTTACGGGCAACAGGCTGCTGATGTGCTTTTTCACAAAGCAGCTTTGGAAACACGGTTTCTGTGATGTGGTGACACAGGTGGCGGCTGGGAATCTCTCGGCTCCAGTACACTGAGAAGACGTCAAAACCCAGTAAGGTCAAACTGTCAAACATCTTTGTTTGGTACAGATTCTTGCAAAAATCACACTACATGACTATAGTACATTTGTATTTGTGTTTCAATGAAAATGAGAATGATGATCCAAAAAATGTATCATTCCCTCCAATATCGTGAATCATATCGCAATCGCAGCATCAGTCAAAATAGTCGCAATTTGACATTTTCCCCATATCGTGCAGCCCTATCGTCAACTGCAATCATGCATTGGGTAAGAGCCTAGTTATTTTTTTTACAGCCAAAAATCTCCAAGCGGCTGACATTGCTCATCTTCCATCTCCTATACCTGCTTGTTGGAGAAGTTGTTGTCACATTGCTATGAGCTGGTATCGGGTGGGGTAATATTGGAGTAATTTTATGACTACAAGTACGAGTACATGCGCACGGCATCAGACAGATGCCCGATACTGGCATCGGTATCAGTGCCTCCCTATTTAGTATGCTTCAGAAGAGAGCCAGGGTAGCTGTTTCCCCTTTCTTCAAGACTTTATGCTAAGCTACACCAATCACGTTCCTGCTCCATTTATGTACTTAACACACGGATATGAGCGTGGTATCAGTCTTCTTATCTAACTTTCACCAGGAAACAAATAAACGTATTTTGTAAAATGTTAAACTATTCCTATAAAGTGCCATTGGCCGATTGGGAATTCAATTTTGTGACCTCCTTTACCATTAATGGCCACACTCGCACACTCATTCCAGACAAACAGTGCCTTGTCACATGTAAAAGACATAGAAACCCATGACCCATGCTTTGAATTAACTTGTTAAAAATGTGCTTTTTGCTCTGACCCCTCTATCTGAAGCCAAAAAGCTCCGTCTCTAATCGTCCCCCCACTCCTGTTTGTCTTCCTGACAAACTGCTTCATCCACGCTCACAGCAGGACACTGTGGTTGAGTCACACAGGCAGGAAGTCAAAACAGAGTGTGGCTGCAGGGAGGACGAGGAGAAATCCAAACACCGACCACCCTCCTCCCATCCCACACCCACCTCACAGTGGATAACAGCAGTTAGAGGCTTGACTGATACAACTATAGTTGTGCTGCTGTGATGCCTCTGTGGTGTTGGACAGATTGGGACGGGGAAGGGGAGGGCAGTGCAGCTGGACTGTCAGATACATTGGTCACTGCGGGAGAGCAGCATTGATCCCCCAGTGCTTTATTACACTGCACGACACCGAGAGACATTTTTTCTGAGGGTCACATAGTGTTTTTGCTGCTCAGCAAAGACTCAACACACAAACTGTACAGTCAACAGTAAAACACACTGTGTCAAATGCACACTAAATGGATACAGGTGACACTGCAGTGTGTGTGTGTGTGTGCGTGCGTGCGTGCGTGCGTGCGTGCGTGCGTGCGTGCGTGCGTGCGTGCGTGTGTGTGTGTGTGTGTGTGTGTGAGACCAACAGCAAAACCATTAGGGAGGTTGGTTGTTTGGTCACCATTAGGGATTCAGTATGCTGTCACGGATTGACTCAATGCCGCTGCCAGACAACAACAAGCCTGTTATAATACTTAAAGGAGAAATCCGGCACAAAAGGGGTTAATAACATATGTGTACCGAGTCGACCGTTCTCTGGGATATGTTTTCATGCTAATCGAATGTGACCAGTTTTAGCGCAAACCGCTAATTAGCTTATAACGCTAGTCGTCGGGGCAGAGGGTAAAGTAAAAAGAAATCTCTATTTCTATACCACTAACAAGGCTCAAAATAGCGCCACACTTCCACGGTAGCATAATGAGGGTCCCTACATGTAAACCGAAGCATTGAGAACTTTGTAAGTGTACAGACAGTTTAAAAAGATAGTTTATAAAGACTGTACTGTTCACTGTACAGGCAGGCGCCATATTGGGAAAACAGTCACGATCAGTCGAACGACGAACACTGTGCAACCAGTAACCAGTAACATAGCTCAAGCACGGCGTTCGTCATTCGACTGATCATGACTGTCAGTGTCGGTTGGGGAGCTTACCAGACCTTAGGGGCCCACTTCTCATCACTGCTAGCGGTTTGAGGCTACATAAGCCGCTACTAGCATATCACACCCAAATCTCCACTGAAGTGGCTATTAATCCTACTATTTGGTAATAATGCAGTTATACATGTTAGTAAGTTCAAAGTTAATGAATGTATTTAGTGCAGATCCTCTACAGCCCTACATGGCAGTGAAAGTTCAAACAGTCAAAGGGATTTTTCACAACCTAACAAATCAAAGTGTTAACTACTTACAACTGATCTATAAAGCATTAGTTGATGATTTACCGTATGAATAATTTATTGAGTGATTAGTTATAGTTACAGGTGTCATGGCTTTCCAAATCCACGATCAAATTTGACTTTGGATTTTAGGGTTACGATTCAATTCAATTTTTGATTTAAATATTTTCTTTCAGACAGCTATATGCCATTATTAGACAATCAAGTCTGGATTCGTAAAGAAGAACAGAACATTGCTTTTATGCAATAAACAACTGTCATTTACATTACATACACATTCTTCTTTAAAAACGTAGGCAACATGGCATTCGCGCCAGATGGTTTGTTACACAGAACCATCTGAGAAGCCGTCATTGGAAACTGTTTGGAAAAGGACAGGCCCTTTTAAAAAATACAGATGATTGGATGAAGCATCTGTCTATAAAACTTTTGCCAAAGCCAGTTGGGAGAAGAGCGAAAACATCTTTTCCATCGAGAAAAGCCTTCAGTGCCGTTCTTTGCTCTTCTTTAAATAAATAAATACTCTGCAGTTCTGAATATAACTGATACTATTGCAGTATTGACGCTAACCTCTTTAGGAGCCGCCATTGGGCGCCTCTCCGTTTCGTCACACACACCTAAACCACACCATTGGCTGCCAGTAGCTCCTCACAGGACGCTGATTGAGAGAAAAAAAGAGCCACTACATGGCAGAAGGGTACTTTACAACAACAAAAAGAGAAAAGAAAATACTCTAAAAAAAGCCAATCCTGCATTAAGTCGACTGAAATTCAAAGCTCATTTTCAATCGATTTTCGATTTAGAAAAGGGTTTAAAAAGGGTGTATAAAGGGTGCCTTATTGGAAAGGAACAAAACATCTTATTCAAAACTGAAAATGAAATATTATATTTCACTAACAGACCACTTCCATTTTGTAACTCCACATACTTCTGGCAGCATAAACAGTCGACATGTCACAAAGCTGTTGGAGGAATCATTAATCACCACTATTACTCATGTTTTTCTTTCTATTACTCAAATTAAAATGGCCTCTTGAAAACGATGCTCCAAAAGATAATCTATCAGAACTAACTTCAAAATGGAGGAGGAGTGTCAGTGAAAATATCATCAAATGGCTATCCATCAACCTAAGTGGAGGAACGTGGTCGACAAACTGCCAGACTGAGACGGCCCTTAATAATAAAACAACAACAGCCAGCAACACTGGTCTAGTTTTAGCAGCTCTGTCTGTCGCCCTCCATCATCTCTGTCGACACACACTAATCAGTCTATTCTAAGACAGGGACCCGAATGTTCTATCAGGGGAGCCATGGCGAGCGCAACTGGGTCACAGGCCAAACACTGAAAGTTACCGATGATGTAGTTTGTAGAAAGGATGGATAATGCAACAACCTTTGAAAATCTGATCAAATATAATCACACTCTTTATAAGCAATGTAACAGTTGTAACTCATTTTAACTGTAACAATAGTATTGAGTAACACTGCAACAACAAAAGAGGCGGCGCAAGGCAGACAAGCACGCCCAAGGACAGGATGCATGTTGCATGTTGAGAAAAGAGTATTTTGAAAAGTAATTGTAGCATTTTTCATGATTTTGCAAAAAAAACATCGGACTCAGAGCCTAGGAGGAGTTCGAAAAAGTATAAATTCATGATTGAAGCTCACTAAAAGTAATAACAGTGGGATAAGATGGGGAAAGACACCTACACCTACTTACAACTTAGCCTGGCATTAGGTCAATGTCTACCTTCATGCAGGCTATCATTTGTTGATGTCCATCTTACTTGCCTTTTGTTTTGGAACTCTGGACAACAGATTTTGAGGTCTCTTGATCTAATATTTCCTTGTTGGCATTTGAGGATATGTGTTTTTTTTGACAAAGGTATAAAAAAATCATTTTGGTTATAAAAAGACGAGATGTCTTTTTATCCACGTCTGGGAAAAGACATGGAATACTCCATCGTCTAAGAGTGGGTTTTTTTATGGTTTTTTTTTTTTTTTAAAGACACCTACACATAATCTCCTTAAAAAGCAGACGTCACCATGTTTCTATGAAAAGAAAGAAAATCAGCTCGTACTCTGATCAGGCTGCTAGCTTGTTTGCTTACAGCAAAACCCAACTGCTAACCAGTGTTGGGCAACTTCCTTGAAATCTGTTATCAATTACTCATTTCACATTACTCATTGAAAAACTAAATACATTAATTTACTAATTAGGCAGCAGCAACAGTAACACGTTACATTACTCTTTACTTTACTTTATCAGTACAGCTCCATCAAAGACCTTTAAACAACTCCATATCTTCCACACCTACACATCACATGTTTGTGTAGAAATAGAAAACAAGATATCGTGGTTTAACAAGCAGGAAGCCCTACCGTTTGGGGGGATTTACTGACCTAGCTAGTTTAGCCAATCTCAGCTGCGAGCTTCACACACCCTGCAACTAAACAAAACTAGCATAGGTGACTGCTGAATAGGGTTGGGTATCGTTTGGATTCTTACGATTTCGATGCCGAACCAGTACTTTTAAAACGATTCCGATTCCTAAACTGATTCTTGTAAGTGTAATATGTTTATTAGCGACCACGTGCAATGAATGGTTAATATGCTTTTACGTCCGTTTTGGTGAGCCCAGAGGGAAAATATGGCATTTTAAAAGTAGCCTACATTTACCTACATTTACATTAGCCTACATTTACTGTTAGCTAGCATTTACGGCTAGCTAACAGTAGACTACAGAGAAAGTGTGATATTTTACGTCCGGTTCGGAGCAACAGAGGGAAAATATTTCAGTCGACACATTAAGTGGAACCGATATGAGGAACCAAAATTTGCGTTCTAATCCGGTCCGATTCCTACTGGTTTCGGTACCCAACCCTACTGCTGAATGGCCAACGTTAGCATGCCAGCTAACGAGACACAACATGTGAATAATGCTGCCTTCAAATGTGGTCATGTTTACCGTGTTCGTGAGTGGATTCCATATGACGCCCCCCTGATATGTGATATTCACAAACTCGGAAGTGTAACATTACATTTTCTGAAAGCTCCGAGTTCACAAGTTGTGACGTGTTTGCTAACATTTTCAGAAATGGCGGAGGCCATGAAAGTACATTTTGTAGTGTATGGCACGTTAATGTATTGTAATTTTAGCCGTATAGAGTTTTTCTTCATAATTTTATAATGTCTGTAAAATATTGATATTCCTAACAACCTCACCTTTCTCCTCTGTCATTATGCTTTTGCGTTTCCTGCATTACATTACCCTCTTGCTAGCTTGCTAAGTTGTTAGCCTCGGTGGCTTTTAGCGAGTTCGATTTGAAGGCATCATAAAACAACTTTAATTATTACCAAGAGTGTCCTCATTTGGAAGAAGCTAACTACGTCACGCTAACACATACCGGACCAGGGACCAAGCTTATATCAAACCACCATTAAACTCCCGGTAATACAGCGAACAAGCCGACCCTCAGAAGTCACAGTAACAAAGCGTTAACGTCACAGTGATTCGTAACTGTAATTACTGAATTTGATATGGTAATTTCTTTCACAACTGTTTACTAAAAAAAAATGGATTACTGTAATGTGTTAGTGCCCAACACTGCTGTTACTGCACTACATTTTGTATTAAATAGAATAGTTTAGAAAAGAATAGAATAGTTTATTAAAAGAATAAACTTATTGTTTTCACAGACCTGTAAAATGTAGGGATAGTGATAGAAATGAAATATCATTTGTTATTTTTGTTTCATTTGAGGCCTTAACCCTTTAAAGCTTAATCTCATTAAAGTAGCACATGCTTTTTTGAATTAACTGCTCTTGGTTAGATGGCATTCTTTATGTAAAATTTTAAATCTGTGGAGACCTAAAATCTTAATTTCCTCCTAGGGCATCTTGCCTTAAACTATTACTTTTAATCTTTCCTCATCAAGGTTTTATAACTCATTTAGACGGGTATTCATATTACATCTTGAGAGGATCCAAAACCTTTTCTTAGACCCAAATTTCTGGTCTTTGCTTGAGGCACCTTTGCTTCGGCGATGCATCAAAATGATTTTTCCTAATGCTGTCAGCTGTTCATTCTAGCATATCAAACCAGTCTTAAAACTAATAGCAGCTGAATTTGCATTTCATGAGGCAATCTTAGGATAAAAAAACAAAACAGCAGCTCTTTATATTCGTCATAATCACCTCACATCACCTTGTTGTGCTGAGTTGAGAGACACACATGCAGGCATCGAGTCAAGTCAATAAACAGAGAGCCGAAAGGCTGTGCAAAATGAGGGATGTGTGAAGTCTACATACCGAAGACTGTGCGTGCTGGGACCGATTCTTTATTTATCCAGAAGGACACTTGGGAGAGGATTACTGTCATTATGCAGGGGATATACGTCTGAATCATGAAGTAGCCCATTTTACGTTTCAAGTGGAAGTAGACCGTCATCACCACATATTCACCTGGAGGATCAACAGAAAGGAATTACTTTGATTAACAAAGAATTTAAAGTCGCAGGGCGACACATTTCCCTTAGTGCAGCTTTAGACAGATGTCACATTTAATTCTATGTGATCGTTTCTTCATGGCTGTCTACATTTTAGTAACCCCTATCCATTTTCACCCAAATGGACACATGCCACCAAACTTTCTGCTGCTAAAATCTTTTTTTTCGGATCCTTCAGTATTTATGTGAACTGAAAGGCCCTCTGAAATGCCTCAAATCATGATGTTGACAGGGTTGGATTTCAAGAGGCTGGTACTGTCTGCTGGCCATGGTCCAATGGAGTGACAAAGCTCCAAATCCTTTCAACCTTTGCTGCATTTGTACAGTATTTGTCCTGTCAGTCATGTGGAAAATACAGTGTAGACCTGGAAAATCTACCAGGTTTGACATAGTACGATACACAGAGACAGCTGGACATCTATTTTACACCCCTTTTTTTTACAATAATGTGTAAGCCATTTTGCTTGGAAGCATTCAGTACAATTCAGTTGATAAGTCAAAATGGTGAGAGGACGAGCGAGTCTCACCTGTGATGGATTTAATGGTTTCACTGGAGACCGTCTGGCCGATGAGATCATACTGAACGAGGCTGGAGGACTCAGGAGGGACCTCCACTGAATGCTCAGGCCCTTTGGTCCAAGTATAGATCATCTCTGTTATAGGATAGGCATCTGTGGGAAGATAGCAAAGCCAGCCTGATGTGAGTCACCTACTGTAAGTTGTGTATGGTGCAGTGTAAAGACTAAGAATGATGTGTACAGTGGTGTGAAAAAAGTGTTTGCCCCTTCCTCATTTCCTGTTCCTTTGCATGTTTGTCACACTTAAGTGTTTCGAACATCAAACCAATTTAAACAAAAGTCAAGGACAACACAAGTAAACACAAAATGCAATTTGTAAATGAAGGTGTTTATTATTAAAGGAGAAAAAAAAATCCAAACCATCATGGCCCTGTGTGAAAAAGTGATTGCCCCCCTTGTTAAAACATACTATAACTGTGGTTGTCCACACCTGAGTTCAATTTCTCTAGCCACACCCAGGCCTGATTATTGCCACACCTGTTCACAATCAAGGCATCACTTAAATAGGAGCTGCTTGACACAGTAAGGTCCACCAGAAGATCCTTAAAAGCTACACATCATGCCGAGACCCAAAGAAATTCAGGAACAATTGAGAAAGAAAGTAATTGAGATCTATCAGTCTGGAAAGGGTTATAAAGCCATTTCCAAAGCTTTGGGAATCCAGCGAACCACAGTGAGAGCCATTATCCACAAATGGCGAAGACATGGAACAGTGGTGAACCTTCCCAGGAGTGGCCGGCCGCCCAAAATTACCCCCAAGAGCGCAGCGACGACTCATCCAAGAGGTCACAAAAGACCCCACAACAACGTCCAAAGAACTGCAGGCCTCACTTGCCTCAGTTAAGGTCAGCGCTCATGCCTCCACCATCAGGAAAAGACTGGGCAAAAATGGCCTGCATGGCAGAGTTCCAAGGAGAAAACCACTGCTGAGCAAAAAGAACATCAAAGCTTGTCTCACTTCTCCAGAACACATCTTGATGATCCCCAAGACTTTTGGGACAACATTCTGTGGACCGATGAGACAAAAGTGGAACTCTTGGAAGGTGTGTGTCCAAGTATATCTGGCGTAGAAGGAACACTGCATTTCATAAAAAGAACATTATACCAACTGTAAAATATGGTGGTGGTAGTGTGATGGTCTGGGGCTGTTTTGCTGCTTCAGGACCTGGAAGACTTGCCGTGATAAAAGGAACTATGAATTCTGCTGTCTACCAAGAGATCCTGAAGGAGAATGTCCGACCATCTGTTCGTGTACTCAAGCTGAAACGAACTTGGGTTCTGCAGCAGGACAATGATCCTAAACACACCAGCAAGTCCACCACCGAATGGCTGAAGAAAAACTAAATGAAGACTTTGGAGTGGCCTAGCCAAAGTCCTGACCTGAATCCTATTGAGATGTTGTGGTATGACCTTAAAAAGGCCGTTCATGCTCGAAAACCCTCTAATGTAACTGAATTAGGACAATTCTGCAAAGATGAGTGGGCCAAAATTCCTCCAGGACGCTGTAAAAGCCTCATTGCACGTTATCGCAAACGCTTGGTTGCAGTTGTTGCTGCTAAGGGTGGCCCAACCAGTTATTAGGTTTAGGGGGGCAATCACTTTTTTCACACAGGGCCATGATGGTTTGGATTTTTTTTTCACCTTTTAATAATTAACACCTTCATTTACAAATTGCATTTTGTGTTTACTTGTGTTGTCCTTGACTATTGTTTAAATTGGTTTGATGTTCAAACACTTAAGTGTGACAAACATGCAAAGGAACAGGAAATGAGGAAGGGGGCAAACACTTTTTTCACACCACTGTATGTATGTAATGTGTTGGTATACTGTAAACTGTCTTTCACAATGTACATACATGACTATAATATGATTTTACATTTAGCTGTTATTTGTATAAGTGTGTATATACATACTAGGGCTGTCAGCGTTAACGCGTTAAGGGCCGACGCGATGCGATTACATTTTTTTAATCGCATTAATCGCATGCCGGCATTTATTAATTTATTTTACACTTCACTCGGCTTTGCGTCATGCCTAACAGGCTACTATTTTGACCCTCTGCAGCACCGTTACTTATCATCAAGCTGCCACTTCCTCGTAACACATCCTGCTGCTGCAGGCTGCAGACTGATGGAGAAAGACAGCAGCAATGAAATCCTGAATGGCGCTTTTTATTTTCCAAAACTCCCGGACGGCTCGTAGACAAGTCAAAAGCCATATGCACATTGTGTAAAGCCAAATTAAAATATCACCGAAGCACGTCAAGTTTGAGCTACCACCTACGGAGCTAAGCATAGTAGTACAGTTAATGTGGAGAGATGAATGTCCGGAAATAAGAGGTTGCTATGGCCCGCCGTACAGGTTAGTTTGACCAGCGGGCAGCAGCGGTGGCCGGAGCGGGCAGCACACCATATGACATTTACATTTTCACTTAAATCTGCATCCGTTGATTCTTTGGGCGCAACACGGTACAGCTGACAAAAACGTACAAAGTTGTAAATACGTTAGCAAATCAAGCAACATTAGCATACATTGGGAGTCGTGTTTCTGGCAATCTGATTAATGTAAGTCCAATATTTACTCTTCTTTAAGCTCTGAGTTTGTCTCCACAAGCTCCTGGCTATCTGGCTCTTTAGCTGCTCAATGCTTCACGGTGTTCACCAGCTGGTCGCTAACATTGTCTGTCTGCTGTTTGGTGTAGGACAGGTAGTGTACAGTGGGTTCAGATAAATTCCCCACTGTGTCTGACTTAGGGATACTTTAAATCGTAACAAGTCCCAGAAGTCAAGAAGTTGGCCAGTCTGTGGATGCGCAACAAAATGCCAGTTGTCTTTTCCTGCCACTCCCTGTGGGACTCCACATTGGCAGGATACATACTGTGCTGCCAAAATAAAATGACTCTGGTGTGTCATGGAGTGGAACGCAATGCCGGCGCACACAAGTCCAGATGGAGAAACAGAAAAGGAAACGTAGAGAGGGAGAAAGAAAGAGTGATGGAGGAAAGATAAAGGCAGGGCAGACAAAGAGAAAATGAGCACACACACACACACACACACGCACACGCATGCACACACACACACATGCACACACACACACACACACACACACACACACACACACACACACACACACACACACACACACACACACACACACAAGCTATGGAAAATAACTGTATAGGTCTGTGCTATCCTGAGGCAGAGGAAGGCATTCTGACCTTTCCTTTGCTTCAGGCCACATCAGATCCATAGTTGCTTCCTCCTGACTGGAGGCTAGCAGCAGCAGAGCAGGACGGTGAAAGGGAGGAGGATGAGGAGGGGAAGACGGATGACAATAACTGAGAAATGTGAATTTGTCCTTTGCAATGTCAACGCACTGGGTATTTGATGACGGATTGGGATGAATGCAAAGGCAAACCCGTTGTCTTGTCCCTATTCTTTCCCTTGCAGATGTAATCTTCAAACTGCTGCTCTTCTCCGATAAGATGGAGCTGAGAAACACCTTCATTTCAGATAAGTCATTTCTGCTGACCAGTAGGCCCACTATAAACACTGATGCTGAGCTAGGGCTTCATTGTTCATTGTCTTCATGCTTCATTATTTAGAATAAGCATTCAGTCACTTTGTGTCTCACAAAGTGCTCAGCTCCTCAGCACTCTTTTCAGCACAGAATCCATTTCAGCACCGAGCAACAGTCGTGTGATCAGACCAAGCCAGGACAAACTTTTGATTAGTTAGATTATCCTTGTTGTTTTTACACTTCAGTACAATACTAGGTCTCACCAAAAGGCATGTTTAACACGCACATTTTTTAAGTCATTTTGCATTTTATCACAAGGCATTTTGGGGGTTTCACATGTAATTTCAGGCCATTTAGTCTCTACTGACTTATCGTGTGGTAATATAAAGAGCAAAAGTCCACGTTGAGAAGAGGATGGGGAGGATGGATGGGTCAAACAAACACAGGACTTTCACTTTTGTTGTCCCTTGTGAAACCAAAAGTCTTTTCATGTTGACTACTTCACTTATGTAGGCTACTGTACGTAACTTAATTTACGTAAAACACATACTTATTTTAACCCAAACCATGATCTTTTCCTAAACCTAACCAAGCATTTTTGTTGCCTAAACCTAACCATATATATTTAATTTACAACTTTGACGTTTTGAATGACAACAGGGTGTTGAATAACACGCAAATCTTAAAAAGCAATGACATGACACGCAAAATGTCCTTAAAGTGGCGAGCTATTGCTACGTCTTCCCATGTGACAAAATATATATATATATATATATATATTTTAGAGGTGCTGGTAGGTAGCCTAGAAATCTAGACACACCCTACACTAGTGTGTGTGTGTGTGTGTGTGTGTGTGTGTGTGTGTGTGTGTGTGTGTGTGTGTGTGTGTGTGTGTGTGTGTGAAGGTGAAGTGCGGGTAAAATCTTGCAGGATAAACAAGATGTCTGGGTTCCACCACACTAGCTTTCCTGATTAGTTTTGAAGTGCATACAGTACAGTGTAAACACACACACACTCTCTCTCTCACACACCCACACACATACACACACAAACACACACACAGGACTTACAGCTTCCAAACTTGAGTGGGCACGCATGTCCATCCATGGGGAAGTCCACAAGCTTCATGGGACACTCAGCACTAATAGTCAACCTGTTGCAGTACAGAGAAGAGTTGCTCAATAAAGGACTAAATACACACACGCACACACACACACACACACACACATGCTTCAAGATTTTGTGCAAGAATCAGTGACAACAACACCAATGTTTTGGTAAATAGTGTAAGTTACCATCCACTTAGCACTGTTTAGCATAGGAAGGTAGGTTTCACATGTCATGTTAGCATGCACTGTTGTAAACTAGCAGTAGAGGAATCACAGAGATTGGTTGCACAGCCTATGGCTGATTCTTCTGATATAATACATCAATATATATCACATCAGTGATGTGATAGAGGGTTAACACTAGAAAAGGTCAGTGATTTACTTTTACACCATACTTTACACCAAACCATTTTCACTAAATAGGCAAAGGAGCTGTTACGTGACTGCTATATTGAATTTAAGATTGAAAAGTTTGGCAGCCTCTGCACTGCCTCCACACAGCTCTGCACTGTTTACACAATATGATATATCAAATCTGCTCCATTCTATAAAATCAAACAAAGTCTGTTTGTTTTTTTTGTTTTAATGAGCACAAACACCAAAATATAGAAAAGGAATTATGTGAAGAGTCCATTCCTACATTATAAATTAGCATATATGAAAATAGTAGGAAACAGACACATCGTTTTAAACAAAACTATTTGATCAGAAGTTTAGACTTTTGAATATAATTCATCAGGTGTTTAATGTCAATAGGTAATATATGGTGATGAGGATGATGATGATATGGTGATACTGCAGTACCTCATGGTGTACAAAATGGTGCCGTTCTTCATGATGCGGAAAAGCTTGTTGGGGGCCGTCATGTTGTGAGCGACTGACTTCTTGCCATTCCTGAAGAAGGTGTCCGGTGTCCACACGTTATTTACCATCAGGTTGTTTAGCCTCAAAATTTCTATCGGGCCCTCGTACCTCAACCTCCGGTCCACCCACGTCTGGCGAAAGAACACGTCCATTGTGTACTCCTGAGACAGGGATATTGGCAAATGCAAGACAAGCATCTGAGGTTAGGTAGGTTGGCAGGTGGGATGATATATTGCTTCATGATTATCAGCATTCAGCTGGAAGAAAGACATCTTGTCTTCCACCCACACGGGGGGGGGGGGCTTCTGGGGCTCCAGCCTCCTGCATTTTTTCTTAGAAGCCCCAAATGTTTTAGGGTTTTAAAATAACTTCAACTGTTCTATGCTACTACTATTACTACATCTATGTCATTCCCTACAGAAATTGTATATAATTGAGTAACTGTTCTTTTGGGGATCATTGATGTACAATTAGAGCAGTCTGGATTTTTATGGGATGGATTCAAATGTAGCAGATTTGTCAACCAAACATGCATAGTAGAACGAAAAAAGGTTTCAAGCTTAGTAATGTTGTTTATGCTAAATTTCTACCCTACTTGTTATGTAACTTGAAATTAGTAACATCCACCAATTTTAGCCTCTTTTTACGTGGCAGGAGTGAAAATGAGTCATCCTCAACATTAGTTGTGTTCTGGTTTGAGAATAATGAAGACAGTTGACGAACAATTAGATAAAAAAAACAAGACATACACTGTTAGAAAGGTCTGTAGAAATGCGGGCTAATATACTGTGTTAATATTTTGGAATTTTCTGTAATGATATTTTCACAGGTGTTTTTCTGTATTTAGATTTTTTGGATTAACAGAAATGTCCGTTTAAAGGCACAGAGGATGTATACTGTAAATCTACAGAATTTTCCGTAAACTTAACGGAACAGGTACTGGTAATTTTCTGCCAGAACAGTATCGGTTTTTTACGGATTCTTTTCTTACCAGTAATAGGCTCTACAGGATGATTCTTTTCCTTGGCAACTATCATGTTTTCCCAAATAATGTACAGATTTTTAGGCATTATATCTCAAATGGCTTGAAAAGTTGTGCATATAGCTGCTGTAAATGGGAATCAATGCCTGAGCCCTGAATGTTTATAACCTCTGGCTCCACCCCTGCACCCACATATGAAGTAGTGTATATGCTCTTCTGTAATGACCAGTTTTGGACCAAAGTTAGGTAAACTTAGTATTAACAGTGCATTATTTAACTCCATTTAACATGTGGGTACATACCATTTCAACATCTGAGACAGGCCCAAAGCTTGTCACATAAATGTCAGTCTTGACTTCAGTCACAGGACCTATAGAGCCGATAAAAGACAAACAAGTGTCACATGTCATTTCCTGTGTTTCTATGTCAGTGCAGCCTCAGAGAGACACCAGTCTTATTCACACTTGTAAACTTTAAATCACACCCACTACAGCCCATCAAACCCAAAAGACAATACAAAAGGCAATAGCTTATCCAGAGCTGTCGTGCCTTTGGATAATGAAAGTGGGGAAAAAAAGCTTTAAAGATGTACAGACATAATCCTGTTGGATTTGTTTTTCTCATTGAATGAATGTGGAGGCAGACTGTAAGTGCGTTGTTTATAAGTGCAGGGATAAGCAAAGCTACAGGCTGCTGTGCACTGTGAACCAAATGGGACTATATTTTAGAATGACACTGCTTCTGAACATGTCGTGGTTTCAGACATGATGTACTGTGTATTTTTAGCACTGAACTTGTGCATTAATCGTTTGTCCTGCAACGTACACACGGTTATATAACTGCATTCGCCTAAACATGCGAGCTTACAGGCCGGGCCCCTCTCCTGACGGCAAAACTACCAGGCTTACAGGATAAAGTCTGAAACATTGCATGGGATTGTGACACATGAAGCAATATGTTCTATATGATGGAAGTCTCCCACACAGAGAGAGGTAAAGATAAAAGTTATGTTTCCATTACGATTTGTCCACGACATACAGTATATTGCATATCCCTCCGCTGTTGCTACAAATAAAACTAACTTAAAGGGTGTTTGGTGCTCAATAATGAGTTATCGAATTGCGCATCATGCTGTTTTTTAACCTCTTGTTGCATTAAAAAGTCAAATTTAAATCAAATTCAGTCTTTCCTTTTTTAATCAGGAGTATTAAGAGTGTTTCAGATGTGACATATAATCATATTGGCGAAACTGACTGTATTCGGTGCTTAACAGTGAGTTTACAGCTACCTTATTGCACTTAATGGTTTGTTTTAACCTCCCATGGCACACAAAAAAAGTCAAATAAAAGATACATTGCAGTGCTGTCGTGTTACAGCATTATTAAAGGTAGTTTTTCTATGGAAAAGGCTTCCTGGTGCACAAAAAAAAATGTTTTCTACATACCCCCGAATCCTGGTCGCAGCCTGTTGTCATAGCCGTCCAGAAGTCGGTCTAAAATTCGAGTAAAATTCTCCGGATGGATCCTTTCATCCTTCTTTGTCTGTCCAGAGATTTTCTTTACACTAGAACGAAAATTTAAAAAAAAAAATAAAAAAAAGAATCAGGGTACCATAACTTCAGAGCTTAAAAAAGAAAAGGAAAAAAATGTATAAGCCTCATTAGTGTCATTAGTGTTTGTGTGAGCCGAGCAGGATGTTTCAGCACTGCGGACAGCGACACTGTGGGACTCACCAAGTCGCCAAACAGAAAAAGTAGAAGAGGGTCCGAATAAAAGCGGGGCACATCGCTGTCACCGTCTCCTTCTTCTTGGTAGTAACCATCTCTGCATGCCATACTTCAAGCCTCTTCACATCTCACCGCGCCAGACGCCTGTGTCCCGAGGAATAGGACTCATCCGAGACGCGGCGGCACTGAGGGCAGAGCGGCGCAGAGAGGGAGCAAGTTCAGCCTCTCTCCCGAATCCTGCAGTCTCTCAAGACGCGCAACACGCACGCACATGCACGCCCCCCCCCCACCCACACACACACACACACACACACACACACACACACACACACACACACACACACACACACAAACCTTCACCCCCAGCCCCGGTCACCTCTTGTCCGGATCGGAGTTGCTACTGCTGCTGCTGTTGCTGGTACTATTGCTGGTGCTGGTGCTGGTGCTGGTGCTGTTGCTGGTGCTTCTGGCATCCAGGGAAAGAAACAATCCTGCGTCTCTCTCCTTCACTCTGTTTGCTTCTCTTTCTCACCCTCCGTCTCCCTCCCTCCCTCTCCCGCTCTCCCCAGTGTCTGTTTGCTTTCTCCTTTCTCCCTCTCACACACACCTGCTTTGGCCAGGACACAGATTAGACGTGCTTTGAATGACTTCAACAGAGTCACATCTCTGACTCCCCCCCCCTGTCAGAACTGGGAAAAGGAGGATGCAGATGGGCCTGTTCTTCTCCCCAACAGCCGTCTGAGCATTAGGTGTTTCCTGACAGCATGACATCCCTTCAAAAGCACTCGGAAAACAACGCTTTTTTTCATCCAATTTTTTTGGGCTTTAAAGACTTATTTTCCAAGCTGTGCTGCCTGCATGCCCTTTGACCCCCCCATGCCCTTTGACCCCCCCCTGCATCAGTCAGTGTTTGCTCCCGCGGCTGTGTGACAATGTTACACACAGCCTAGCCTACATGTTGAACTAGTTTCAGGAATGCATTGGTGAGCGCCTGTATTACTGTAAGATTCAAATGGGTCAGTCTTGTCGCAATACGCAATCACACACACACACACACACACACACACACACAGGTACTGTAGAGGAACTGGGACAAGCCACATGCTGCTTCACAGATTTCTCTGCACCTGGGACAAGCACAAGACCTTCACTGTGTGTGTGTGTGTGTGTGTGTGTGTGTGTGTGTGTGTGTGTGTGTGTGTGTGTGTGTGTGTGTGTGTGTGTGTGTGTGTCTCTGAAGGTGAAGTGCGGGTAAAATCTCACAGGATAAACAAGATGTCTGGGTTCCACCACACTGGCTTTCCTGATTAGTTTTGAAGTGCATACAGTACAGTATAAACACACACACACTCACACACACACACACACACACACACACATACAGGGCTGAAATAGTGGCCACTTAGTGCGTAGGGACGGTGAGGAAACATTATGCTGAAAGTTCCATGCAAGCTGAAGTCATGTTGTGTAGTCTTAAAACGCAGCTCCCAATCCCCTGCACAGCCGCCCACCCCAGTCCTCCCACAATACACTAAAGCAGGGCGGCTCTGTGGGGGATGAGTAATATGCATGCTCTTTGTGTGGGGAAGGCTTTCGTCCAAGTGATTTTTTTTCTTCTTCTGTTTTTTTAGACATTCGATTACAATATGCTCTTTTATAATGGAGGCACTTTTACCATACTGTACAAAAAGGTTGTAATAATATTCAGTCAGCGGCAGTCAAATGGCTGGAAATGTCAGAAGTTTTGAGAAAAGTCACATTAGCTTTATTATGCCACGTTGACCTTTCCATGTGAGTCTGCCCTGTGTTTAAGTTACAGTACATGATGTATTATTTAGTTAACATGTGTGGCCTAAAGAAACACACGCTGTACACAGAGCACTAAAGAATTGTTCAAGGTTTCTAATTTAATTTCTGTTATTGTGCTCTTACGTGGCTTTATTGTGTCCTATGATTCCTTGAAACAGGTTCTTCTGCTTTGTAAGCTATATGCCCTGCAGCAGAAATAACTGCTATGATAACCTAGTTTTTTATCAGTGTGAGGGCGTGAGTGTGTGAAGGTGGGAGGTAGACAAAGTGAGGCATAGCTCTGTGATGGCTGGTGTCTGTGAGGGGTTGAGGGGCATGGCAGCAGAGGGTCATTACATTACCTCCTGAAGGATCCATGCGGGGCCTGATGACAGCCTTCTGAGAGTCCCAACCTGATGACACACACACACACACGAACACAAACACACACGCACGCACGCATGCACGCACGCACGCACGCACACACACACACACACAGACACACACCTACAGCTGCAGCAGCAGGGCTTGTTAGCTGGAGCTCAGCGCAGATGAAAGACTGCTGTCACTACTGTGCGGCAGCTACAGCGAGGCCTTATTAACTTTGCAGACAACGATTTTTTACACTACCAGTCAAATCAGCGTTATTATTCTTTTGTTCACCGGTAAACAGAAGTGGAAAGTAACGTTTACTCAAGCACAATTTTGAGGTACTCATACTTTATTTAAAGTCCTCATATTAAACTCATTTTCAGGTTCATAATTGTATTTAGAGGTTGTACCAGAATAGGTTTACATGGATTCATTTTCAAAAAACACCATATTTTTGATGTACTGCACATTGCTGCAGCTCCTCTTTTCACCCTGTATGTTGAGCTCTGGCTGGACTACAATAGAGCTGTTTGGAGCAGTTTGTGAACAGTGTTTTCTGTTGGAGATGGTAAGTCCCTTTGGGGTGGACTTTGGGCTTTTTCCCTTTGTAAACCTATAACGTGCACAAAAAAAGATATATAACACAATAAAGGAAAGGGAAAAAGCCAAAAAGCATAATATGAGTACTTTAAGTATTTTGTTTCTATGAGATGGTAAATTACCTTAAAAGTATCACTTTTTACTTCACGACAACATCTTCATACACATGTACACATAAAGATTTTGCATGCTAAACATATAATGATATAAAATATGATCCACAACCGGAACAACTATAAACACTTTTGCTTTTGGACATGGTTCATGTTCAACCACACTGGCCCAAAAGAAAAACATTTTTCCCCCATCACAAACCCCCCTAAATGACTCCTTTTACTATCAAATTGTATCCATTCAGTCCAATAACATTTGGAAAGACTGGAAGAGCTGTATGATTAATTATTCTATCCCAATTATGTGTGCGGCGGAAGTCTCGAACATGCAAGCTCTCAACAGCTCTGTGGGAGAAGGAAGAAAAAGGAGGCCTTTTCGGCCATCTTTGAATGTAGTATCCAGTTGTTCTTAATACATCCATGGTCTAAACAGCCTGAGCAGTACGTTCTCAGAGCAGCAGCAGATCCGGTCCTACACAGGATGCAGGATCAGGCACAGTATTTCCTGTAGGTCATGTTTTGGCAGACCTCAACACACAATCACTGTAGAAAGTGATCAAAGTTTTAGGTTAAAAAATGCCTCTGAAAGACCTCCTGTGTAGATACGCATCCATCCATCCATCCATCCATCCATCCATCTTCGCCCGCTTATCCGGTATCGGGTCGTGGGAGTAGCAGCTCCAGCACTGGACCTCAAACTTCCCTTTCCCGAGCCACATTAACCAGCTCCGACTGGGGGATCCCGAGGCGTTCCCAGGCCAGGTTGGAGATATAATCCCTCCACCTAGTCCTGGGTCTTCCCCGAGGCCTCCTCCCAGCTGGACGTGCCTGGAACACCTCCCTAGGGAGGCACCCTTACCAGATGCCCGAACCACCTCAACTGGCTCCTTTCAACGCGAAGGAGCAGCGGCTCTACTCCGAGCTCCTCACAGATGACTGAGCTTCTCACCCTATCTCTAAGGGAGACGCCAGCCACCCTCCTGAGGAAACCCATTTCGGCCGCTTGTACCCTGGATCTTGTTCTTTCGGTCATGACCCAGCCTTTATGACCACAGGTGAGGGTAGGAACGAAAACTGACCAGTAGATTGAGAGCTTTGCCTTCTGGCTCAGCTCTCTTTTCGTCACAACGGTGCGATAAATTGAATGTAATGCATTCATGAAACCCGCTGCGCCGATTCTCCGACCAATCTCCTGCTCCATTGTCCGCTCACTCGCGAACAAGACTCCAAGGTACTTGAACTCCTTCACTTGGGGTAAGGACTCATTCCCTACCTGGAGAAGGCACTCCATCGGTTTCCTGCTGAGAACCATGGCCTCCGATTTAGAGGTGCTGATCCTCATCCCAGCCGCTTCACACTCGGCTGCGAACCGATCCAGTGAGTGCTGAAGGTCACAGGCCGATGGTGCCATCAGGACCACATCATCTGCAAAAAGCAGCGATGAGATCCCCAGCCCACCGAACTGCAACCCCGACTACGCCTTGATATCCTGTCCATAAATACTACAAACAGGATTGGTGACAAAGCGCAGCCCTGGCGGAGGCCAACTCTCACTTGAAACGAGTCCGACTTACTGCCGAGAACCCGGACACAGCTCTCGCTTTGGTCGTACATACGCCTTCAACAGATCAACAAAACACATGATGACCGGTTGGGCATACTCCCAGGCTCCCTCCAGGATCCTTGCGAGAGTAAAGATCTGGTCCGTTGTTCCACGACCAGGACGGAATTCGCATTGTTCCTCTTCAACCTGAGGTTCGACTATCGACCGAACCCTCCTTTCCAGCACCTTGGAGTAGACTTTACCGGGGAGGCTGAGAAGTGTGATACCCCTGTAATTGGCACACACCCTCTGGTCCCCCTTTTTGAAAAGGGGAACCACCACCCTGGTCTGCCACTCCTTAGGCACCGTCCCAGACTTCCACGCAATGTTGAAGAGGCATGTCAACCAAGACAACCCCTCCACACCCAGAGCTTTAAGCATTTCTGGACGGATCTTATCAATCCCTGGGGCTTTGCCACTGTGGAGTTGTTTAACTACCTCAGCAACTTCCACCAGGGAAATTGACGACAATCCCCCATCATCCTCTAGCTCTGCCTCTACCATAGAGGGCGTATTAGTCGGATTTAGGAGTTCCTCAAAATGCTCCTTCCACCCTCCATTACCTCCTCAGTTGAGGTCAACAGCGTCCCATCCTTACTGTACACAGCTTGGATGGTTACCGCTTCCCCCTCCTGAGGTGGCGAACGGTTTTCCAGAAGCACCTTGGTGCCAACCGAAAGTCCTTCTCCATGTCTTCTCCGAACTTCTCCCACACCCGCTGCTTTGACTCTTTCAAAGAGGCTGCAGCCCTTTGGGCCCTTCGGTACCTTGCAACTGCCTCCGGAGTCCTCTGGGATAACATATCCCGGAAAGACTCCTTCTTCAGTCGGATGGCTTCTCTGACCACGGAGTCCACCACGGTGTTTGTGGGTTACCACCCCTTGAGGCACCTAAGACCCTAAGACCACAGCTCCTCACCGCAGCTTCAGCAATGGAAACTTTGAACATTGTCCACTCGGGTTCAATGCCCCCAGCCTCCACAGGGATGCACGAAACGCTCCGCGGGAGGTGTGAGTTGAAAGTCTGTCGGACAGGGGCCTCCTCCAGACGTTCCCAATTTACCCGCACTACCCGTTTGGGCTTATCAGGTCTGTCCAGAGTCTTCCCCCACCCCCTGACCCAACTCACCACCAGATGGTGATCGGTTGACAGCTCCGCCCCTCTCTTCACCCCGAGTGTCCAAAACATACGGCCTCAGATCAGATGAAGCGATTATAAAATCGATCATTGACCTTTGGCCTAGGGTGCTCTGGTACCAAGTACACTTATGAGCATCCCTATGTTCGAACATGGTGTTCGTTATAGACAATCCATGACTAGCACAGAAGTCCAACAACAAACAACCACTCTGGTTTAGATCAGTGAGGCCGTTCCTCCCAATCACTCCTTGTTTGGTGCATATGCACAAACAACAGTCAGAGTTTTCCCCCCCACAACCCGCAGGCGTAGGGAGGCAACCCTCTCGTCCACCGGGGTAAACTCCAACGTAGCGGCGCTCAGTGAGTATCCCCACACCCGCCCGGTGCCTCACACCCTGGGCAACTCCGGAGAAGAAAAGAGTCCAACCCCTATCCAGGAGTATGGTTCCAGAACCGAGACTGTGCATAGAGGTAAGCCCCACCAGATCTAACAGGTAGCGCTCCACCTCCCGCACAAGTTCCGACTCCTTCCCCCACAGAGAGGTGACGTTCCACGTCCCCAGAGCCAACGTCTGCTGCCCAGGTCTGGTCCGTCGAGGCCCCTGACCTTCACTGCCACCTGTGTGGCAGCGCACCCGACCCCAGCGGTTCCTCCCACAGGTGGTGGCCGGCCAGCCTCCGTGGCAAACCCGGCCACCAGACGCTCGCTGACAAGCCCTCCATCTGGGCCTGGCTCCAGACAGGGGCCCCGGGCTTCCTCCAGGCAGGGTCACTCCATCTTTTCCTCGGTCACTCATAGGGTTTTTGACTGCGTGTGTAGACACACAGTAAGTCTAATATTCTCCTTTTAGCTCTGTTATGGTCTCCACCAGCTTCTGAGGAAAATATCTGGCTCTTCAGCTGCTAAATGCTCCACCATGTTCACCATCTAGTTGCAAACTGCATCTGTCTGTTGTTTGGTGCTGGATAGGTAACTAACAGTTTGTTTATCAAAGCTTTTTTGCTGAAACCAGCTGCGTGCTGCTGCTGAAAAAAAGGATGTGATAGCGTTGACAGTGGACAGTGAAACGTCAGAGTTGATGATGATTTTCTAAAGGTTTGTCACTATGAATGAAGATTTTGTCTCAACACATTTGATGATTTGATCCATTGTTAATATAAGTGTTGAGGTGTTGATTAGTGCAGACAGTTACGTTAAAGGGATAGTCGGCACGGCCCCAGTTTGGAGAAGCAGGCAGGAGTAGACTTTAAAAAAAGACCCACCGAAAAAAAGATCAATATCAGTTTCATCCATCTTCATCCGCTTATCCGGGGTCGGGTCGCGGGGGTAGCAGCTCCAGCAGGGGACCCCAAACTTCCCTTTCCCGGGCCACATTAACCAGCTCCGACTGGGGGATCCCGAGGCGTTCCCAGGCCAGGTTAGAGATATAATCCCTCCACCTAGTCCTGGGTCTCCCCCGAGGCCTCCTCCCAGCTGGACGTGCCTGGAACACCTCCCTAGGGAGGCGCCCAGGGGGCATCCTTACCAGATGCCCGAACCACCTCAACTGGCTCCTTTCGACGCAAAGGAGCAGCGGCTCTACTCCGAGCTCCTCACGGATAACTGAGCTTCTCACCCTATCTCTAAGGGAGACGCCAGCTACCCTCCTGAGGAAACCCATTTCGGCCGCTTGTACCCTGGATCTTGTTCTTTCGGTCATGACCCAGCCTTCATGACCATAGGTGAGGGTAGGGAACAAAAAACTGACCGGTAGATTGAGAGCTTTGCCTTCTGGCTCAGCTCTCTTTTCGTCACAACGGTGCGATAAATTGAATGTAATACCGCACCTGCTGTGCCGATTCTCCGACCAATCTCCCGCTCCATTGTCCCCTCACTGCGAACAAGACCCCAAGGTACTTGAACTCCTTCACTTGGGGTAAGGACTCATTCCCTACCTGGAGAAGGCACTCCATCGGTTTCCTGCTGAGAACCATGGCCTCCGATTTAGAGGTGCTGATCCTCATCCCAGCCGCTTCACACTCGGCTGCGAACCGATCCAGTGAGTGCTGAAGGTCACAGGCCGATGATGCCATCAGGACCACATCATCTGCAAAAAGCAGCGATGAGATCCCCAGCCCACCGAACTGCAACCCCTCTCCACCCCGACTACGCCTCGATATCCTGTCCATAAATACTACAAACAGGATTGGTGACAAAGCGCAGCCCTGGCGGAGGCCAACTCTCACCTGAAACGAGTCCGACTTACTGCCGAGAACCCGGACACAGCTCTCGCTTTGGTCGTACAGAGATTGGATGGCCCTGAGAAGGGACCCCTCACCCTGTACTCCCGCAGCACCTCCCACAGTATCTCCCGGGGCACCCGGTCATACGCCTTCTCCAGATCCACAAAACACATGTAGACTGGTTGGGCATACTCCCAGGCTCCCTCCAGGATCCTTGCGAGTAAAGATCTGGTCCGTTGTTCCACGACCAGGACGGAATCCGCATTGTTCCTCTTCAACCTGAGATTCGACTATCGACCGAACCCTCCTTTCCAGCACCTTGGAGTAGACTTTACCGGGGAGGCTGAGAAGTGTGATACCCCTGTAATTGGCACACACCCTCTGGTCCCCCTTTTTAAAAAGGGGGAACCACCACCCCGGTCTGCCACTCCTTAGGCACCGTCCCAGACTTCCACGCAATGTTGAAGAGGCGTGTCAACCAAGACAACCCCTCCACACCCAGAGCTTTAAGCATTTCTGGACGGATCTCATCAATTCCTGGGGCTTTGCCACTGTGGAGTTGTTTAACTACCTCAGCAACCTCCACCAGGGAAATTGATGCCAATCCCCCCTCATCCTCCAGCTCTGCCTCTACCATAGAGGGCGTATTAGTCGGATTTAGGAGTTCCTCAAAGTGCTCCTTCCACCGCCCTATTACCTCCTCAGTTGAGGTCAACAGCATCCCATCCTTACTTTAAGTAGTAAAGTAAGTAAGTTTAAGTGTAAGCTATATTTAGAATATACTCACCACTTTACCTTGCTATAAGACAGCCCTTTCCGATGAGGAACTGAAGCCGGTATATCCATCTATGCCAATGGGAGTTACTGGACTACCACTGCCGCGATAAGTTAGTTAGTTTGTGTTATAGTTTGACTTCTTTGTTTTAAAGGGTTAGTTTGGATTCATTTATCCCTTTGAGTTACGTTAAGCTACATAGCCGAAAAGCCTGCCTCGGCACAGGTTGAAGCAAGTCTCCAAAAATAAAATTCATCCACTTGTCAGCGACAAGACATTTTTGGAAGGCAGTGCAGTGATGTACTTGATACCCTGCACTCTGACTCTCACATGACTCGCTTCTTCTCGGATTCTTCTCAGCGGCACAAAGTGAACGTTGGAAAAGGGGGCGGGGCTAGGTCGATTTTGGAACACAACACCTATTGGTAACTCGGTTTCTACGTAGCAAATACATCAAATTCTAACTGGCCCGTTTTGCTGGGATATTTCAGCCAATTAAAAGTCTTATTGGAGCAGGTAAGTCAAACTGTAAGGTAAAAATTGTCCCATCTCTGCTTCCTCAGTATAAACGCCTCTGGCTACTGTCAGGTGCAGGTTACTGCATCTCTTGCCTTGCTGTGTTGGAGCTTTGTAAAACCACACAGCTCAAATCTGCAGCCCAAACAGTTTGTGCATGAATGAAACATGTGCCTACATGAAATACCAAAATGTGCTCTCCTGTCTGATTTAGCAATCAATAACATACATGAGTGAATCACTGTCAAATTACTCTCACTTTTGACAGCATTTATCAAAGATGTTTGTGTCATTTATTTCCCTGCATCGAGCCGAGATACTCTGTTTCTAGGCTGTGTTGTTGAGAAAAGAGAGCCATAATGGCCAGGTAGGGAGAAAGCAGCTCGTTTGCGCTGGGGGTTACGATTGATGAGGCTCATTGTGGCAGTGCAGGAAGCTAATGAGTCAGAACCACGAGTCAAGCTGTCGGGAAATCACACCGACCCCCAAAAAAACCCCAACATGACATTTTCAACACAAAAAAATGCAGAGGGAGAGACACATGAAAATGAGACACAAGAGAGCAGAGCTTATGCCACTGCTTTACTTCAACTGGAATTCATTTCTTTCACAGGCATTTAGCTTAACCATGCACACACAAACTACAGTCTGAAAGTGAATGTCAGCACATTTACACATATAACAGTAAGAAACACTTGATGGCAAAAGATGCAAACAAAAGCACAAAAAGAGCTCCTCTTTCTTAATTTATTTTACTTTACTTAACAGTTAAAGCAAAAATAAACCCAGTCCCTCCAGAAAAACGCAATTATGCGATCGCATAATTCAATGCATAATCTTGCATATTTATGCGGGGGCCGCATTTTTTCAAATACGCTGCACTTTCGCCGCATAAATATGTGGGGCTTGCATGATTTCATAATCCCCGCATTTTCGGTGCAAAAAAGTCACATATAGCTTAGCAGAAAGTTGAAAAATGTTGCGTTTACATCACACAACAGCCATTTTCCCGTGTTGCCATGGGAATGTTATGAAGTGACGTTATGAAGTGACGTTATGAAGTGACGTTATGAAGTGACGTTATGAAGTGACGTTATGAAGTGACGTTATGAAGAGACGTTATGAAGTGACGTTATGAAGTGACATTATGAAGAGACGTTATGAAGTGACGTTATGAAGTGACGTTATGAAGTGACGTGAACATCATTGAAAAGCTGCGAACCCCACGATGAAGCCACGATGAAACCGCAGTTTTTGCAAGTTCCCGCAATTTCATCGCATAAAATTGCATAAATATCCCGCATATTCCGTCGCATTTTTTAAGATAACGTGCCGCATAACTGCCGCAACAATCACAAAAAAAACTCCGCATTTTTCTGGAAGGACTGTAAACCATGTCCTCTTCAATCCTCCTTTGAAATGATGAACAGTTCTTAACACATCAGGGACAAGACTAATGGACTTCCCTTTTAGTGCCACATTAGACCACCTTTGGCTCCCACAAAACATGGCACTGCAACAAAAAATGTAGACCTGTAGCATCCCACTGTTAAAGTGGTAGGTAGGATTGTGAAGATCCAGGACTTAGCCAAAAAAATTTAACATCGACAACTTTTCAGTCCCTCCCCCCTTTCCGCTAAAGCCCAAGACGGTCTCCTAAGCCCCTCCCCCCACAAGGGAGAATGAATGCGTGTGCAGAGCAGTGAATAGGCTCGTTCAAGATGAACTGCACCTCGCCTGTAAAGTGGACGAGAGCAGGCGGCAGCAGACGGGGGCGGTGTCAAAAATCTGCTGTCAAGTCGGACAGTTTACAGCTGTTTCACACCGCGAGCGGGCACACGCACCACTCGGCGGAAAAGGGAGAGAAAGAAAAAAGAGACTGTGCTGCACGCACACAGCTCTTTTTCTCTTTCGTCAAGAATGAGTCATTTATACATTTTTCTAACATCATTTATTCCAGCCTCCATTTCACCTCCTCAGCATCCATTTTCGCGCTAATCAAAACACATCACCTGACTGCTCATTTACCGCGCAACCTGGAGTGCAAGCCCGAGCCCGGCCTGAGCCCGGCCCGAGCCCATGTAAAATGATAGAAATTAAGACCAAACCCGACCGAACCCGTAGGGTTCCGTCGGGTCCCGTCGGGCAGAGATCTTCAGCTCTAGGCAGCAGAACAAGCTGTGCAAGGAATTCTCCTGAACGGGGTCCTATGATATTGTACAAAAAGTTCTGCACAATTTGTATGATATCCTATACAAAATTGGCGACCAACGGCTGGTCACATGATGACTGGTCGCATGAGAGTTAAGTCTTTACAGTTACATTTAGCCGAGAAAAGGTTACTGGGAGCCGGGTGAGGGGCCGGTCATTTTAGAGGCCGACAAAAAGTTACCGTCATGCAGCGACAACGTTAAGTTTAGGCACCAAAACAACTAGTTAGGATTATAAAAAAAGATCATGGTTAGTAGTACTCCCGGGATACGAATCCGCGTTTCCTGGGTGAAAGTCAACGCGCTCTTATACACCAGCAGTCAATGTGGTGCTTACAGTAATAAATACTTTAAGTTTTAATAATTTTAGTGAGCCCCTTACTTTTCATCCAGTGCCATCATCAGGTCATAATTTCAATGTGTCCACTAGTTCTGTTTATGACCGAATACCTGCTAAACTGACGCACCTTTTTTAAAGCCTCTGGGCTTTATTTAGTCATACGCTTACTTGTGGAAGTAGAGCTGCTGATGCATTCAACTCTTTCTGTAGCAGCATCTGTATATGCAACTAAAGGAAGGTCTTCCTCTAAGGTGTATTGGTTTCATTTTGCCGCAGTTTGTTACAACTTGCCCTGCATATTCAGCCAGGGTTTGGATAATACTAATGCAGTGGGGAATGAAATTCATTTTTGGAAATCTAAAGTTGTTATTTTACTCTGCCTACTGCAGTTTCACTTATTCAATAAGACCACATATGCCTTTAGAGAAATATAGCACTGCCTCTGAAAAATATTTGTCAAACCAAACCTCCGTAACTGCTAGTTAATCCATTTGCCCCATGTTAAACTTTGGCTCACGTCCACCAAGGGTGCATTTATCCACTGAGGCTACACTTCCATGCCTCACTCAGCAGTTGGAGAAGCCAGCTTGATTTTATACGTGTTGAGGCAAACATGAGCAGGAGGATCATCCTTCAGCTGGAGGACAGGGAGGTTTTTTTTTTCGTAGCTGACCATGACGTCTGACCTCCAGGTAAAAGCGGAGGTGGAGCCAAAAGGAAGAATCTCCCCTCAGGGTTAAAACAGCATAAAGAAAAAAGCCTTCCCTGACATACAAGTCTATAAAAATAACATCAAACTCCACTCATCCGTGTTCAGAAGGAAAATATTGACATGAATCCTTTCCTTCGGGGGTTGCAGTTACCACCTTACAGCCCACGTCGCTGTCGGCCAGGTCCTACCTTTATTATGACTTTGTGGAAGCAGTGGGAAGATGTGACTACAACAGATGGACGTCTTGACACAGAGGGTATAACTATGTTTAGTATGAGAGTATGATTGACAAATGAACACAGCTCCTATTCCAAATTTGGGTAACACTTTCTATGATGCCCATGTCTATAATGCATTATAAACATACTAATAATGCATTGTAATCGGCTTACAGCACTGTATAATTATAGTTATAAGCACTCGTAAATATTATTAATGTTTTATAACAATAATCATGACACATTACAAAGCATTTAATAATGAATTCTAAGCTCAGTCATCATAATACTTCATAATTGCTGGTCACTCACTGACAATTTTTGCAAGGATTTTCATAGTTCTCATAGTAATACATTGTATTATCTATATTTTGAGTCAATTGAGTCGTTTTTTGGGGAAACATTACATGAGTGAATTGTAAATGTCCTTCATTCCAGACTGATCTCATGAAGTGGCGTATGTATGACACGCCAATTCGTATGCCATTATTGGCGTGTTATCAAGATGCATACTCGCTTTTTAGCGGGTTTATCAACGCCATTTGTCCTCCATAGACTAACATTACCTTGCGATTGCGTGTGAATTTATGCTGTAGCGAGTAGTATGAAAGGGCAAAAACAGGACTTTCACCCAGGAGAGCGGGGATCGAGTCCTGTGCGTGACCATGTGTGTCATGTTTCCTTTCCACGTTTTTTTGTTTTCCTAAACCCAACCCCGTTCTTTTCCTAATCCCAACCGTTTATTCTTTTCCTAAACCCAACCCGCGTTTCTTTAACTGTCTATGCGTGTGACATTTCCTAACCCCAACCGTAGCCTTGCGATTACACGTAGCCTCGCGATAACACGCCACGTGGCTTTAAAAAGTGCCACATGGCGTGTATGTTTACGCTGTGACGTTGCAGACTGCCGTATGCTGTATACAGCGTAGACATACACGTGGATAGCTCAAAATACGTACAGATAACACGATAAAGTGGCGTGTATGTTTACGCGAAGTCATGATATTACGTTGCTCATTCAGTTGTTCATCATCAAAACATGTCAATTTGGTCTGATATATGCCGTAAAACAAATAACTTAATTTGACAACGCTTCGTGTTGTTCAGGCATGGATTTAATATTTATTTCGTTTTACTCAAAGCAAACAATGACCACTTATCATGACTTATAACCAGCTTATTATGTCATTAGTTCACTTAAAATGCATTATAATGTGATTATAAGTTACTCTTAGTGGTCATTGGGTGCTTTAACAGTGACTATAATGTATTACTATTGAAATTCTACGCATTATGATCCTTGCAAAAATTATTGTCAGTGAGTGACCAACAATTACGAAGTAGGTACTATATTTATGTGTGCCTATAACTATAATTATACAGTCCGATAAACAGATTATAACGCATTATAAGTATGTTTATAATGTATTATAGACATGGGCGTCATAGAAAGTGTTTTTCTTTTGTTCATGGTCTGAAGGCTTTTCAATTGCCGAAAGGATTAAAAGTGATATTTTAGTACTGAGGAGTTCTCCAAGAAAATTGTATTTTCAGAAAAGCATTCAGAAAATGTACTTTTTCTTCTGTGCTGTTGCTGCCCACAATCATGAGAAATGAAGTTGTTCCATCAAAAGGAAGCATCATCCTGAACCATTATCCACTTGTGAATCTGACTGGGAGTCATTTATGCTCTGCATTGCCCTAGTGGCCTCTCATCGACTTTGGTAAGCCTGACCACCCATTACACCTAAGTACTTATGAACACTTGAGTGCACTATAATGTACAGATGACAAATTCCCCTCTTTCTAGACCATTATGTTACTCTTACATGAAGTTGTACATGAAGCACTGAGCTCATCTTCATTTTGAATCACCTCAAAAGGTGCAGTAGGTAAGACTTATAAAACTACCTTTCTGTCATATTTGCTGAAACTGACCCTATGTTCCAGTAGAACTACATGAAGCAGGTCATTAAAAAAAAATCCAGCTCCTCTGGCTCCACCTACAGCCTGTAGTGCGATTTGCAAAAATCCACAGCTCCCTGTTCAGATGCACCAATCATGGCCAGGGGGGGTGTCTAATTGCGTGTCAATAGGCTCGTAAAATAGAATCGATCACTGGTGATCGCCGCCCAATGCTGTTAGATTTGTGTCTGACTTGATCCCGACTTGCTCTGATGTCATGCACACGTGGGCAACGATAACCTCACGAGATCAAGGCGGCCGCAGGTTTGAGATGCAGGCAGTGCAGTTGCTTTTCACGGACTGCAAGACCCAGGCGGACCCAGGGCACGCTGGGAAACGCCTGCCTCTCAGCTGATCTAACAGCTGATTGGTTCAGAATCGACTCAACATGATGACGTTTATATAAACTTTTTATTGATTTTGAATTGGAGGGATTTTAACTGCTATTTGTCTGATTTAAAGGCTTATTCTGTACAAACCACATGTTGTGTGGCTGATAGTTACATTTAGAAGTCAGAGAGACTAAATCTGTTCAGATTACAGATCATCTACAGTGTGTTGTTTATTAAAATCAGTAACAGATCGCATGTAGAGCATTTTGACAGCTACTCTGTCATAATAAACACTGAGACTGTGTACAAGCTAATATTTGGGTCTGATCTGATAACATTTTATGAAATCGGAATCGGAACAGGATGTGAGTGTATTTGTGACATCCTGTTGTAAACTGACTGTAAACTGTCCGACTTGACAGCAGATTTTTGACACCGCACCCGTCTGCTGCCGCCTGCTCTCGTCCACTTTACAGGCGAGGTGCAGTTCATCTTGAACGAGCCTATTCACTGCTCACACATTCATTCTCCCTTGTGGGGGGAGGGGCTTAGGAGACCGTTTTGGGCTTTAACGGAAAGGGGGGAGGGACTGAGAAGTTGTCAATGTTCAAATTTTTTGGCTAAGTCCTGGATCTTCGCAATCCTATCTAGAGCACCTTTAAAGGTAAAACTTTAACTTTATTTTATTTGCCCTTGTGTGGTCAGTCAAGTCAATAAAGTGTCCATAATGTGAAGTGTCCACTAAATTACCTCAATGTCCCAGCCCTGCTTTTGTCTGACTTCTAAGTATAGGCACGTGCCCTAATTTTAAGGGATAGTTTGGTTTTGGGGGAATTGTGCTATCTTTTCCATCTGGAGTGAAACTCATGCATGTCTTTTTATATCTCCGTGAGAAGGTACAGTGTGCTGAACAGTAAGATCAGCATGTCTCAGCTCAGTTATTGGAAACGTGTAAATACACCTCCAATGGATAGGGTTTAATGTTGTTTGATACAATGTTTGATACAATGACATTTATTTTATTTTATTTTACAATTAAAGTTTCTGGTGAAACTCCATAAACACTTAACACATCTATGGTAGTTTAACCAGCCATTTATTTTTTAGTATAGTATACATATACTTCTGAGTCCCATAGGAAATACACTGTGTGTACTAATGTGTACTGAATGATAATTGAAAAGTGCATCTTGGGAATATTCGAGACGGTCCTACCCCAAAAATGACCCCATAGGTCGTTATTACGACCCATATTTACGTTTATTTTAGCCGCGACCTCTAGTGGTCGTAATAATTATGTCAAAATAGGAAGTCAGGTGCATCAGGAGTATGACGGGGTGGGTGAATGGATGGGTCAAACAAACACACGACTTTAATCCAGGAGACCATTGTTCATGTCCCATGTGAAACCAAAAGTCATACATACTATTTTAAGTGATGTCACGTAGGTAATTACGTCACGTAGTTACAATGTAACAAATGTCCTTATTTTAACCCAAACTATGATCTTTTGCTTAAAGTGTAACTCTCGCCAAAATGCAACCTAGGGTCTTTTTGTGAATGTACACAGGTCAAACTTTTGTTTAAAAGCATAATTAGGACGGAAGCGCCATTTTTAAGATTGACCGTATTTTCGTTTTCGGTCAAATGGCCTTTTGAATGGGAGAGCTAGGGGCACTACTATGATCACATCAAAATCACTATTTTTAAAACACTAAGAAGGCTCGACACAACATGGAACTTTGCTCAAAGTATCACTAGGGACTCTACACATGAACTCCAGCATTGAAAACATTGTTTGTGTACACAGAGTTTACTAAAAAAGGTTTTGAACAACTCACTTTAGCAATTGTTGTTTACGCTATCCGCCATCTTGCCAGTCAAAAAGAGTCGATCTCCGAATGCAACATAACCAAGGGGGTAAGCCAGCTTCCACAAAGCGTACCTCCTATGGCGCCATTTTGATGCTACCTAGCACTCACCCGCCGTTAGCATTACATTGACTGCCATTCATTTTGATGTCACTTTGACAGCGAATAACTTTACATCTGAAGCATTTAAAGACTTTATTTGTCCATTGTTTATTTCTAAAGAAACACGACAATGTATAAAAGGCTCCATTACCTTGTGTCTCACGTCATGGCGCCGTAGCAGACGTTTTTGTAAAAATAGCCTAACGATTGTGTCATAACCACGTGACTTACTGTCACATAGCAGAGGAATTACCGTATAGTACAGGAGAAGCTCACAGGCAGTTTGGACTTACATTAGCTGTTTAAGTTTAATTATTAATGTTAACTAGCATTTTAGTTAGCAATAATTAGCCTGTGCCTATGTTATCTCCTTACATATACCTACGCTCTCCGTCTCTGCGAGATTGGGAATGATTGAGATTTCTCTTGGCACAGCTACCAGAAGACTTCCAACTTTCAGACAGGTTGCTCACGTCACATCTACGTCGTCTCTCTCAGTTGGAGGCTGCTCAGTAACGCTCAGCCATCACCGGAAAAGTGCTTCTAATGGCCTTCACTGGTCTCCGTTGAAATCTACAGCGTCACGTTGTCCATTTCTTTTACTGTCTATGGACATAACAGGGAGGAGATTAAAGATGGAAAGCTCCTAAATCTTAGTTCCATATAAATGCACAGATAATTCGTTGTTTTGTCGTTAGTTAAAAAAAAACAATATTGACCTTGTAGTTGAAAAAGGAGCCTCATATAAGAATGACATTTCCTCCTATGGAGTCTGCTCATTCGCATTCGGAGATCAACACTTTTTGACTGACAAGATGGCAGCAAGCGGAAAAAAACAACTGCTAAAGTGAGTTGTTGTTCAAAAACTTAAAAATGGCGCTTCCGTCCTAATTATGCTTTTAAAGGAAAGTTTGACTCGGGTACATTCACAAAAAGACCCTAGGTTGCATTTTGGCGAGAGTTACGCTTTAACCTAGCCAAGCTGGCATGCATTGTCAGATTGTGATCATGTTAGTGAGCACAACTTTTGGTTTGGTCACAAAGACAAGACACCTGGCAACCTCAGTGTGATAACAAAACTTGATTCACTCACTGCCCCCGGCTGTTGTTTTTTAAGAAATAACTTCTACAAAACTCATCATAAAACCACAAATTGCCTGTTTGTGTATGGACTAAACAAATTAGACGCAATATAATAAATAGGGATAGTGTTTGGTAGGCATATTCTGTCAGTTTGGACAGAGCCAGGGTAGCTATTTACCCTTGCTTTCCAGTCTTAATGGTATGCTAGGCTAATTATGTCCTGGCTGTAGCTCTCCACTTAACACACAAACATGAGAGTGGTATTGATGTCACTTTCGTAAAAAAAAGTAAATAAGTGTTTCCCAAAAATGTAGAACTATTCCTTTTAATTCAACAGATACATTATTCTATCTGTGTGAGTTTCTCAGCTCCCTCTGCTTCTCAGCTTCAACTTTCTCTGTACATTTTAATGTTCCAATACGTTTTGCCAAATTATATTTTTGACCAAGGGATCCCCAGTTAGAAAAGAGTACTGACCGTGTGGGTGTCTGAAACTTAAAGAGATCTAATTACTTTAAACCTTGTGCATTAGCGTAAAAGCGCTCACAAAAATGCTCAAATGTGGCACCAAAACAGACACGAAAACATACAGGATCCAGCTTGCAGAGGAGCACAGCTGTTGTAGGCGGGAGATTTTCTTTCTTTTTTTTTTTCTTAAACATAGGCGGAAATGAGCCGTTCACACATTTATAGATAATTTCTGGTGATGATTTTGAATCCGTCTGTAGGGGACGTGGCCGGTGGGAGATGCAAGAAGAGGCGTAAATGTTGGTGGGAGAATGTTTGCCCTGCAGCAAATGGTGTGTGTGTGTGTGTGTGTGTGTGTGTGTGTGTGTGTGTGTGTGTGTGTGTGTGTGTGTTTGCGTGCGTGCGCGCATGGGCATATGCAAGTGTGGTTTTTCATGAATAAATGACTGCATTAGAAACAGTGCTTGCATCAAGGTTTTGAAGCAAAATCATAAAAGTAAAGAAACAATGATGGCAGCCAGATGTGAGGAGGAAAAAAATACTATTTACAAAGATAATAGTGAAACAAGTCAGGGTAAACTAATTATACTACGGGGACCTTTTATCCTTTTGTATATAGAAAATATAGAAAAATACCTAATAATTGGTTTGAATCCCTTTAATGACATCTTACCCTCTGTGCAAACAAAAAATGAACAAATGCTGTCGTCGGGATGAGGCTCACAGCGTCTCTTGGTCAAAGACGGTTGCCAGTTTGCTCCTGCTCCGCTTCCTCAGTCTTCTCCACAGCAGCTCGGGCCACCCCACCGGCAGCAGCAGATGTAGCCACAACACGTTACTGAGCCGTTTTGCTGAGCCATGACAATTGCGACAAAAACAGGGTGACACAATATAACCTTGGTATCCTTGGTATCATTGGCACACAACACACACACACAAACACACGACAGACTTGGCATGTAACTATATGGCAACTGTGTCATCATTTTAATCTCTGCAGGCAACATGTAGTCATTGGACCCATTTTGGATGCCAATTTTTGTGTGTTTTAGTTGATAGTGACATTATTACAGGCTTTTACAAAAGTCTAAAAAAATGTACAGAATATAATATGTACTTGCTTAAAGTCTCTTTAAAAGGACATTTATAGCAGTTGTGATTAGAAACACAAAGCAGACTGTTTCAGCAGTAGCCTGGAGCACACATATTATCCAGCCGTTGGAAACTTCAGCGGGGGGGGGTGCTCCAAACCCAGAATATTAGGCTAATGAATTCAGTTACTGTGAAGGGATCATGCCTCTAATTTGCAAGTTTCAATTTTAAGCCAGCATCCGTTTCTAAGATGTTTTCCATATTAACGGGATGAGAACAAGTTTACATTGTTATTGTTGCAAACAAAATGTACGTGAAAGAAGTCAACATGATTTAACATCTGCATAATATTACATTACACAAGTATTCTGAATGTGAGACTTTAAAAGCAACAGATTTCGTTTTGATAGTGGTGTGTATTAGCGTGCACAGGGGTGATCTTTTTCTGTTCCTAAATAAAAAATTTTATACAGTATGATATTTGTAACATACAAACAAGTTACTAAAAGAAATCATCTCTATATCGTCACTTTCGTGACTGTACTGTGTGTCTTGGAGTCAGGTACTGGGGGGGGAAAGGGGGACTGAGCATACAGGGGCGTCATGTGAGGAGAACCCACAAAGATACTAGAATATACAGCCGTGGATGTGGGAAGGGCCCATAGAGAAGTACAGTGTCCAGAATGTTGTGCTACGACCCTGCTTTTAGTTCACTCCATTTATGAATAGCAAGTCATTTAAAAAAATGATGTGATGTTATTATTTCTTTTTTTCTTATATGGAACACTTTTATGCTTTATTGTTGCCCAAATTGGGCACTTAAGCTCCCCTGTTGTAATTCTGTCAAAACCTTTGGGACAAAATGTACCCTAAGTCCCCGTATGAAAGTAATGTCCCTTTTTCATTTCCGCCCCGCTCCCTCAGAGAGTCTGTGCGCGCCACTGTCACCGAGATATTACTTATACACCAGATAAACACTTCCTATATAACATAAAATAATCATCATATTCTTTCTATATATCCACCCAAAATTGTCTTTGGGTGAGACCAAAGACAACTTTCCTGTCCCGTCAGATCCTTTACTTAAGTAAAAGTACTACTACCACACTGCAAAGTAGTAGTATTCTGTTAAAAGTATAAGTGCTGCATTGAAAATGTCACTTAAGTAAAAGTATGTAAGTATCATCAGGAAAATGTACTTAAAGTATTAAAAGTATAAGTACTCAATGCTGAAAAATCCTCACATTTTAGAAACTCCGAAACGAAAGTGTTTAATTGGAGAGTCATCTCAGCTGGACTTGTAGTTATATTGTTGGGTAGTTTACTTTATAATAAAACATGGTATTTTCTAAACTACATGTGTTTTGTGTGCAACAATCGTAATTTGTAAAGTAACTAGTAACTAGAGCTGTCAGATTATTGTGGTGGAGTACAAGTAGAAAGTGGCATGAAAAGAAAAGACTCAAGTAAAGTACAAGTACCTCAACATTTGTACTTAAGTACAGTCCTTGAGTAAATGTACTTAAATACATTCCACCACTGGTATTACATGAGTACAGATGAGCACAATAATACTGTTGTACGTGAACTTTTATGCTTATGTGGTATATTATAACTGAACATCTTAGAACATATAAACCTCAATATAAACTTAACACACCCAAATACATATATACATTTATACCAGTCTACTCACATGTTTATGAACACACATATGGATGGATGACTCACAGACCACAGATAGTACAATTTACAATATCCACGATGTATTCCTCTCACCGCTATCTCCAGAAACAAAATCTAGTCGGCACATTTTTTTTCTGAAAACCCAAACAAAGGTGCTGATCCCTGCCACCCCGAACATGACTGGCCAAGTTCCCCCCTTATTGGCCGGATGTCCGTTACGATTACCGTTCTTTGTGTTGGCATTTTAAACTTTTGGATTTATGAGGACTACTGTATGGTTAACTACTCCTCAGATCTCTGCAGGGTAAATCCAGACAGCTAGCTAGACTATCTGTCCAATCTGAGTTTTCTGTTGCACGACTAAAACTACTTCTGAACGTGCACATGTTCCACCAAAAGAAGCTCCTTCCCGAGGCTATTTTGCAGAGCGTTGCCCAAGACAATTGTGATTGGTTTAAAGAAATGCCAATAAACCAGAGCACGTTTTTCTCCCATCCCAGAATGCTGCGTGGACTAGCCAGACCTTCCTCCGCAGCGCTGTGAAGGAAGGTCTGGCAATGAGAGACTATTACACCCCTAATCATCATTACCTATAATACCACTTGCAGTCTGGTGCTAAGCTGAGGTTTTTGTCCACCAAACACTTCCATACAAAACATGTAATGTTGCATCGATTATGTTGATTTTGGGAGCTGTTGCAATGGTGGGATACGTTTACATGTCTCACAGTGAAAATGGGATTTTGATCTATCGAAGCCCTCAGTTTCCTGGCCTGATTGCTGGGAAGATCTTGCTTCATTTGCCTCTCTACTGTATTGAGGCAGGCTCTGTATTAATAGACAGACTGTAAATAGACCCTCACTCTCAGAGGAGCCTCTCAGGAGAGGGCCTGGACCAATGGCCAGATTTCCAACACTGAGATATAGGCCATCCATTACAGACATCTGGACTGTAATGATGTTTTGTGGAATCCCTTTCACATTATGAGAAGAAGTAGTTGTAAACAATATTTTGAATCGGCTATTTCCTTTAACTTTGATGCACTCAAAAATAATTTTTCCTCCTGCAGCTAAACACATTTATTCATTTATTATCCATTTACTCTATTAATGCCTCATTTACTGTGTGCCATAATGTCCTCAGCAGTTATCCTCAACAGTGTGTGCAGGTCTGTTTACTTGTTCTTCTCCATCCCTGCTATGAATAATGTTGTCACAATTATGTTGTACATGAACGGACATGTTTTCCCCCAAAGACTTCCATGTTCCTCACAAGTCGCTAATGAATGATGATCTCACAATATCTTTCTGTTAGGTATCTGATGACTATGCAACTCCTGGGTATAACTTGTGAACTTTTTGATTTGATTTATTTTTGTTTAGGCCTGACAAACTTCACTTCACTACCTCCTCCAAAGCGCACTGAAGGAGGGTCTGGCTACTCCACATAGAATTCTGGGATGGGAGGAAAACGTGCTCTGGTTTAATGGCATTTCTTTAAACCAATCAGAATCGTCATGCGCGGCGGTAAACTCCACACAGAGCCGCTGCAAAATAGTTGTGCGAGAGAAAACTCCGATTGGACAGATAGTCTAGCTAGCTGTCTGGATTTACCCTGCAGAGATCTGAGGAGTAGTTAACCATAGTCCTCAGAAATCCACCACATTTTAAATTCCAACACAACGAAAGCAGAAGGAAACGGAAAAGACATGTATCCGGCGGAGTTTCCTGCAGAACCGGAGCAATCCCAGAAATGGAACGTCGAGAATATAGACTACTGTCAGAGTAATATACAGTAAGAAGATTATTTGCCTTACAACAATATAGGCTTTGATTCAGAGTTAGCTAGTCATTAATTAAACAGTTCTTGGCTAAAATTTTACAAGGGCAGTAAATAAATAACAGTTTTGGATAGGAGCAAAATGTGCTCTGGTTTACTGGCAACCAATCACAATCGTCTTGGGCGGCACTAAGCTCCTCAGACAGCAAGCGTGGCTCTTCGAAATGGTCTTCGAAGGAACTTGTTTAGGTGGAACATTTGCACCCCGCAAAAGAAAACGCTGCATACAATATTAAATAAAGTTAACTGTTCACACAATATAGTAACGTGAGCTATTGAAATTAGCTGGATACATGGTTAAACGTAATTTGCTCTTACCAGTGTATCGGTGTGTGTATTTTGTCCATAGCAAATCCCAGTCAATAGATCCCAAAACGTCCCAGTTAGAGAGTAAATGCAGGAAACATATTGTATTCTTTGTAAATCTTTACAATCATTCCCAGAACGAACCAAGCAGGCCGGCCTTGTCGCACGATGCACTTTTCTTCAAAACTTGCCATTTTCAGCGTGTAACGTTGCTCAGAGGTTCCGGTTAATATTGCTCAATCCGACCGAAGTTTAAAGTTAGCTCAAAGAAAGTGTAAAGTAAGGGGCATCCGACGAAACTTCCAGCGGCATCGGAACTATCCCGTAAATTGACTGTTGACGATATAGACTAAGACATAGGTATCTAATATAATTCAGTACTTTAGCAGCCTTGGGGAAGACCCAGGACTAGGTGGAGGGATTATATCTCCAACCTGGCCTGAGGACGCCTCGGGATCCCCCAGTCGGAGCTGGTTAATGTGGCTCGGGAAAGGGAAGTTTGGGGTCCCCTGCTGAAGCTGCTGCCCCCGCGACCCGACCCCGGATAAGCGGACGAAGATGGATGAATGGAAGCATCATACTTTTTATGGAAAAAAGGCAGCCAAAATAGATCCGTAACTGTCACAGATTTTCACAACAGGACAGTTCATTCACTGCCAGGTTTTTGATTAATCATGTTCCACTCAGAGCGTATGGACATTGTGACTGCAAAAATGTATTAGCAGATGGGTTTGGAAATAGCTAAAATGTGTTCATGTGCACCTGATGAGTCCGAGTCCAAAAAATGCAATGAGACACTGACAGGGTGTGACCACATCTGCTTTGAGTTATTATGTCATATTTGCACCAGTATTTTTGCCCCTGTCAGATCACGGCACGGGGACTGATCATCATGTCAGATTCAGTTATGATGGTCCAGAAACATCACACACACACACGCACACACACACACACACACACACACACACACACACACACACACACACACACACACACAGAAGGGGCTGATTCTGATAGTGGAGGGCCTTTGGATATGGCCTCTGACTTTTTAAAATGGTGCTTTTATGCTGCATTTGCCAAATAATAAAATGGTTTTTAATAATGAATGGGGTAGTTCTAGCAGTGACTGGAGTAGCTATGGTGTCATGCTGGCAGAAGGAGATAGAGATGGAGATGAAGAGAAAAAACACAGGAAAGTCTCAGAGGAGTAAAATGGCTGCCGAAAGGAATCTAACCCAAATCTCCTTCATTTTCTGTCCCTTGAGTGGCACAGCACTTCAAGGGAAAATGATGATGATTGCATGCAATTGTCTTCTGATTATATCCTAATATATTTTTACACCTCAGTGATGAGACAGTCTTTTACGTTAACTGAGGACTTTCAGCACCAGTCCAGACAATTGAGGTCCAGTAGCATATGGAAGCATTTGGAGGACTATATTAAAATGACAATGTCATTTCACAATACATGGGTGTTGGAAGCAAAAAATAATGTGGGCAGGTCCTCCTTTGCTAGTCAGTTAAGATAGCCATACAGTAAACACCTTGGCTTTAATATCAACACAGCACTGGTACAACAACCAGCTTCTCTCATTGACCAGGATTAAAGAGCTGCTAACACTGGTTGATTGATGTTAACATTACTGTAGCTAGCTAGCTAGCCTAGCAACAATGTCAGATAACTGTTAACTTTATAACAATATGTGTAAGTGTACTGTAATTCAATGCTGCAACAAAGACTACATGATGCCTTTAAAAGCAACAGGCCAACAATGAATGACCATTCACATAAATACCAGCTTATTTAGGGACAGTATGTGATCACAGAGCCAGACGCGTCTGAGCAGCAGAAGGCCGGCTTCACACTGCCTGCATGGCGTGAGCGTGTCAGCTGCGTGGCGTGTCCGTTTTTATTTCGGCTCCCATGTTAACAGGTTAGAGCTTTCACACTGCCTGCGTGACACGCACGTCTCGAGCCGCGCCAAAAATGTGTGCACGCTAGAAATAGGACCAACGCCTATTTTTCACGCGACACGCAAGCGTGTTGGAAGCCAGGCAAAAGAATACGAAAAGATGTTTATATGTCATTTTGACAAGAAGACAAATTCATAAATGACATTTTGATGTTTGAAAGTCTCTAGGTTTTGACATAAATGTAATTTTTAAAAATAATAAATAATTATCGATTTTCAAATATTGCACCTGTCAATACAGAACGAAATATTCTGTAGGCTATTTTGCCGTCAATACTGCCGACGTTGTCTTTGCCGTAATCAAATCAGAATATATTTATGTTTAACATGAAGTATACTACTGCTTCAGTGTATTTTATGTCACAATAGCATTTTTGTTCCCCACTCATATGTGCATTAACTTGGCCAAAATCAGGTTATGGAATAGGAATATTGTCAACCACAATCAGAATCAGAAGTATTACACTTACAAGGAATTTGCCTTGGCGGTTGCATACATAAACATATTAAACATTAATATGAAATAAACAACAAAAAAACAAAAAACAAATATGTACAATATAACTGTTTAACATAAAAAAAATGCAGGGTTTGAAAATAAAATGTCAAATGGCTTTTGCATTTCATTTTCAAAGAATGTGCATAATGCTATATGAAATATGTATATATATATATATTGTGAGTTAAATTATGCATCTAAAAATGCTAAATTAAGTTACAAAATGTAAATTGCATTTTCATTTTCAAATTTGAATTCAAATTTGAATATTGTCAACCCTAAAGTGGAGTTGATTTTTGAAAATTAAACATCATAATATTGTCAGAGAATGGCCATGCTAGTCTTTAAAATGCAAATTCAAATTGCATTATTGGATTTTAATTTGATATTTGAACCAATTAAAGCATATGTAAGTGGGAAATGAAAATGTGAGATGACATTTACATTTTAATTTAGTCCGCCAAATGCTTCCATAATAGCACCACCATAAATTCTCGCAAACCATTCAGCCATTACAAACTGGAGGTTAGCACAACTTATTTGACAATGAAATCGGGGGGGGGGTCTTACACTCAGGTGCTAAATTGGGTCAGTTATTAATTGTAGGGTTGGTGGTTTAATCCCCAGCTCCACATGTCAAGGTGTCCTTGAGAAAGACACTGATTGCCAAATTGCCTACCAAATGTAAGTCACAGGACTGTTAAGCTGTTACGTGTGGTGACAAAACTTAACTCTGGACACAAGCAATTGATATAGTGGGTGGTAAATTAAGTTAAATGTCCAGAGAGGCTATCAAAGTCAATCACATTACCTCTTTAATCCCACCGGAAAGGAAACAAATATTAAAGTGTTGATGAAAGCATTAAACACTATTATTATCCTCCCAGAGTAAATGAATCCAGATTTGAGACGATTACTGGGTTTAAATTAAGTAAAGTTTTGAGCCAAGGTGAAAGAGCTCATTATCCTTCATCATTAGTGGTGGATCCCATAATTCTCAGCAGTCTCAATGGCAATTAACTTTCCCGGGGTACAATCCATGTACTCATGTAAAATATTAGAAGCTAAAGTACTTACTATGGTAAACTCAAGATGTTAATAGAAAGGAACTGCTGATCAGGCAGTGGAAAAAACCAACAGTATATACTATGGGCATACTGTAGGCCAGAGTGAAATCACTAACCCTAACCCCTAACCATACAGCCATAACTCTAACCCTAGGCTCGCATTGCCAGGCCTAGCAGCGCTGCGAAGGAAACGTTAAAAAGTAATGTGTGTTGAACCAACACGAAACATGTACTCACGTTTGTTAGTTTTCAAGGTGCTGTATATAATACCTATTGACTCTGGGAATAAAGTTATATAGTTATGGTAATGCATTATATTTATAAATTCATCATATAATTTGTATGTGAAATCTTAAAGGCCCTGCACACCCATAGTCCACCCACACAGGTGTTTTCACTTATGTTGCCTAATTAGTGCTGTGCGTGATTGGTATCTCCCTTATCGTCATGTTGGTTTTGTTGTAATTGCTAGGAGGGGGAAACTCACGCTCTTATCATTCGTATTAGTACATAGAGTTTGGTGTAACCGCATAAAAACCCAGCATTGCTTCAAACAACTTACACCTGATTAGAGGTTTAATCAGCCAGGGTAATTGGAAACACCTGTGTGGCTGTGTAGGGCCTTTATGCTGCATTCCAGGCAACACGTTACCCGTTTTTTCACAAACTTCTGATCGTGAAAGTTCCCTGGAACGGCAGTCAAACCCGTAACTTACCACCCGTGAACTCGTACCAGATCGTTGTACTCCCAGTTACAGTTTTCTGACGTCACACACACATTAACAACAATGGCAACCCCTGTTGATGCTGTACAGACGCCGGTGATTAACAGTGAGAAATAGAAATAAATAGACATAAATAGGCAACGTAAAGTAATTCCGCACATTGTAATCAAAACAATACTCATACGACTGTGTACAACTACAGGTTATGTTTATTAAATGAAGCCCAAAATATATCGCCGACTAGAAATCGCTAGTATCAGCTAGCGCCAGCTAACGTCAACGTTAGGTAGCCGCTAGCTAACGTTAATGTTAGGAAGCCTAACCTGAACCCTGCCAATGGCACAATGTTTAGCAAGCCAGCTTTGACGGTGTGCCAAATCTTTCATTATTATCATTATATATTATCATCATCAGTATTATAATTTTTATCATCAGACGCACAAATCTGCTGTACATAAACGTAACTAAACCGACTTTCACTCAATCACAGTTTATCTGGATGATGACATGCGTGACTTTGCCAGGAACGCTCCCAAGTCGTGAGTCTTGACTTGAAGTCGTAACTTACGGGCTAAAAATTGTGTCTGGAACGCAGCATTAATTTGCAAAGTAACTAGTAACTATCTGTAAAAGTAACAAGGTGGTTTGATTTCAAATGCTGCACAATGGCCTGACTCTAGAGAAACTGTTGTCTTGGCAAGATTTCAGTTTAATTTCCCTTCCAGGCTCAGTGCATTGAGCATGTGTATAAAACTACATTTTGTTCATATTGATTTAAATTTAGACTATGTCCTCTTTGAAGACTCCTCATCAAATATTTTTTATACAGGGAAATAAAAATGTTAATACGCTTAGACCTTTTCGGAGGACCTTCTTTGCATGAAACACAAATGAACTGAGCTGGTTCTGCTGATCGACAGACATTTGGAGGATTTGAATAATGTCTCAATTCCTGTGCTTTATGTCAAGCTGAAGATTCACTCACAGTTCCCAGTAAATAATTATTCAGTGTAAAGTGGCATTAGACATGCTTCTGAGTGTCCTATATTTAGAAAATGTCTTTCCAAATTCCCAATTGAGAGTGCAATAATTCATTCAATTAAACAGATTGTCTTTGAGAACAGGAAAGGAATATCACAATACCAAATATAATCAATTGAGCATATTCATTACATTTTGAGGCTTAGCTAAATCACGGCCCCCCCAATATTAATTTAATATTTACGGTATAACTGGCATGATTATTATTTGAAATAGGCTGCTTGACAAATATACAGTACATGTAATAGTCAGAAAGTGAAGTATTTTCCAGCTGAGGAAAAGCGGTGACACAAATGCAGAGCCCTCCTACATTGAGCTGCAGTTCTTTGGTACCAAGCCAAAGTTAGTGACAACACAACACAGTACTATGACTGGATGTTACAAGATATTAGAGCTGTTGCACTGCTAATACAAATCAAATGAGCACAAAGGAACAGATGTGCCTCTGCTGGCTGTGTGGGGAAATGACAGGTTGTCAGAAGTCACACAGATAATTCAGTTTCCACAATGTTGTTTTAATAAATTGAAATGTTATTGGTTTGGTGACATGTTGGCGTTCACAACAGGACAGGGACAGCATGACAGGGGTTCATATTTTCCGAGCTGCATTTACGGGTCCCCATCCCTGGCAGTCTTGTCAAGTCATGAAGAAAGTATTTAGTCCCATGATTTGTAATCATGAAAATATAAGAGGCAATTAACATTTAATAAGGATTCATATATGTTGGATAACATATCTACTGTAAACTTCAGTTCATCATTTGTGCTTTCCAGAACCTGTATATAATGCCTATTCATTCTTGGAAGATTGTAATAAAGTATAGTGAACAAAGTTGCAGCAGACATGTAGAACAGCCTAACTTTATAAAATGCGGTCTCAGTTTGGAGCCCTGCAGCCCAGTCACATGGACTTGAGCTCAGCCTGCATCTCACAGCCACCTCAACAGTTGCCTGCCAGTGTGGCAGCTCCAACTTTGCTTCATGACAGGAGGTCAATGCTGTTTTTTCACTCAGCCACTTAAACTCACTGCAAGACATGAGGGAGAGAATACTTTTTAATCATCAGTTCATCTCACATGTATTACTGAATTAGAAGACCCAAAATAAATATGTTGCTCAAGAAATGCTTTCTGTTCTGTGTATATTAGTGCTCGGTACACATTGAAGGTGGCAGTGTTAATTATGTTTAAAGAAAAGCTGTCAATGTCATTATCCATAGAAGGCTGAATGTTCACCTCTTATATAATTCCAGATATCCACTGTCTTTGGGCTACAAAGCAGAGGAGGCGGAGGCAATCTGTAATGCTCAAACAACCCATGAAACACTGCAAGAAAACCAGCTGATCTACATTGTAAGACACTGTACGCAGAACAACTTTCTGGCAAACTGTACTAAAGGACTGGCTTTAGGAACAATATTTTAATTAAACTTGAAAACAGTTGGGCCAGAAATGTTGTGAAGATGTGACAAAACAAATGTTAGGCTATGGAAAATTGGAAATGTAAAGCACTTACAGTACTTGCTTTTTATGCATCAAACTGTTCCTTCAAATCTGAATACAACACCATTCCTCATTCCTAACACAACGTGCCCTTTTCTGTTGTGAGAGTCAACACTCCCTCATGTGTTTGCATTACTTTAACCTGACAATCTGACACTGGGATTTCCTACAAGCAAGTGTAGCGCGTGGGCTGCTTTGTTGAGCTGAGATGTGCAGGGTCATGTGTGGATGCGTGGGAGGGAATGTACAGTATTAGGTTCTAAGAATATTCACTGGTACACACCATGACCTAAAAGAAGTGTTGGCAGCCAGGTCAACTTAACTTAGGAAGAAAGTATCACTCACATAGATGCACTATTCAAATACAAACATGTCTAAGTGTCTTTTAACAGGATCTCTTATTATAGTCCTGAAATCTGGGTTTCTCTTCTTAAGAAGGCAACCCAACACAAGAAATATTCCACATTAGACAAATTGCATGATCTGTCTATGCCATCTAGTGGAGAATTAATATGACCGGTCTACAGAGGCTAAGTGATGAGCAGGCTGCTCTTCATGGAACTCTGACCTGTAGTCACATAAAGGGGTGGGGCTGGCATGGGGTGTTGTGGGACGGTGTGGAGGAGGGGTTGGTTGTGGGTGGAGGAGGGGTTGGTTGTGGGTGGGTGGGTGGGTACAGGTAGATGTGTCTTGCATGTTTATGTGCTTTATGTATTTTAATGTGGCAATGTTTAATGTTTGTTTTTATGGCATTGGAAACTAGCAATAGCTATAAATGTTGTGATGCCGTACATTGGGAGAGTTGTTGCACAAATGTCTATGTCTAGCATCTGTTCCTATTCAAATGAACATGAAATAAAACATTTTTTTGCCAAATGTTAGTTCTGCAGCCATCAAACCAAAGTAAAATAACGAAAGTAAAGTAAAATGTTATTTTACAAGCCTTCTGTTAATCTTGTTTGATGTATTTTTTTTAATATAGTAACCAAATAATCAATGAAAGTCTTTACAATGGTTAACATTTCCATCAATGTTATAAAAATATATAAATTATAACAATGACGTCAGCTGTAATATCGAAGATTTTAATAATATCAAATTCAAAAACAATTCTGATTTATATAAATAAATATCTGTTTTGGTAGGTACTATCACTATCTATCACTGAAGGAGGTAACGATAACACAATGGTAATTGGCCTACGGCTCACTGATGAAAGCTTTTGCAATATGTATATTTATTTGCAGTATTACGAACTGGGTGTCTAATAATAATAATAATAATAAGAATAATAACGAACTATGCACACAATTCTGCAGACATTTTTAGGGTACAAACCTTACTGCCTATGTTACACACATGGATGTATAATAGGGTACAATAGGGTTCAATGCATACAAGCTATGAATGCCAAATTAAAACAGAGCATTGCTAGGAGACCGTGAAGGCAACAGTTACCAAGACAACAGTAGACAAACGAAACAGCCCAGCCTGAAGAGCGAAGTTGTGTGCTTACAGCATTGGCGGTAGGTTGAATTCATTATTAAAAGAAGTGTGTAGAACAGTTATCTTAATGCTAACCTGTACAGCAGCTATAGACCCAGTTTGTTTATCATGAAGCAAGTTAACAGTCTAGTGTGAACTTTAACGTTCATTCCAACATAGTCTCGCGTTGCCAGACCTAGCTAGCTAACGCTATCTCCACAGCGCTGTGGAGTAGCTAAAGTTAGCTAGCTAGTTACTTCCAGCATAAAAATGTCTAACTAAATAACTGTGATGTAACGCTAGATAAAATTAGCAGAAGCTCATTTAAAGGAGCTTAAAGAGACTAATAAAACATTTTTTTTCTAAACTGATACTGCATCTTATAACCAGGGTTAGTTATCTTTTGTCAAAAAAAAGATTTAAATGGCGGTATTAGTTAATTCCCTAGGGTTCCTTGGGTAAAAAAAATCGCTATGTGGGTTCTTCTTGTCAACCTCTCTCTCTCTCTCTCTCTCTCTCTCTCTCTCTCTCTCTCTCTCTCTCTCTCTCTCTCTCTCTCTCTCTCTCTCTCTCTCTCTCTCTCGCTCTCTCTCTCTCTCTCTCTCTCTCTCTCTCTCTCTCTCTCTCTCTCTCTCTCTCTCTCTCTCTCTCTCTCTCTCTCTCCCCCTCTCTCTCTCTCCCCCTCTCTCTCTCTCTCTCTCTCTCTCTCTCTCTCTCTCTCTCTCTCTCTCTCTCTCTCTCTCTCTCTCTCTCTCTCTCTCTCTCCCCCTCTCTCTCTCTCTCTCTCTCTCTCTCTCTCTCTCTCTCTCTCTCTCTCTCTCTCTCTCTCTCTCTCTCTCTCTCTCTCTCTCTCTCTCTCTCTCTCTCCCTCTCTCTCTCTCTCTCTCTCTCTCTCTCTCTCTCTCCCCCTCTCTCTCTCTCCCCCTCTCTCTCTCTCCCTCTCTCTCCCCCCTCTCTCTCTCCCCTCTCTCTCTCTCTCTCCCCTCTCTCTCTCGCTCTCTCTCTCTCGCTCTCTCTCTCTCTCTCTCTCTCTCTCTCTCTCTCTCTCTCTCTCTCTCTCTCTCTCTCTCTCTCTCTCTCTCTCTCTCTCTCTCTCTCTCATGTTGCCTTCAACTTCCAATACCATACACAGCAAATTAGGCATGGCAGCTTCATTATAGACTATTTCACAGTTAAAACGTAAACGTTATAGTTTCCTTGGTTGCAGTCTATGTAAACGACATCAGCTGAGAGGAAGTAAACATGGACCCAACCTGTTTCCTAGCAATGTCATTCCAGTGAAACTGTCATGACATTGTGTGCCTCTGCAAGATAGTTTAGAGGGTCCAAACATAATATAGAATAAGATCATTAATAGTTTCATAAATTAAAAGCTCTACACACCAACGGTCCAACCCGCAGGTGTTTTCACTTTTGCCTGACTGGACCTCTTCTAACAAACGTTATGATTCTAATCAGTACATTTGATGACAACACGTCGCTCCACCCAACACAAGTCGAATCAGCAAGTGAAAATAATGTACCTGTGTGGGTGTTCACTGTGCAAAGTCTTTAATTATAAAATACATTTTAAACATGAAAACTGCCAGTTTGGAGGCTGTAAACAATATAACATTCTCTGTGAAGAGATATGGCTCTTGAAGTTGATAATGATGCGAAAAGCAGGCAAACGTTACAAAGCTCAGGAGCCTTGACGTCAGAGAGTCGGTCATCTTTACGCCGGCTTCACACTGGCTGCGTGGCCGGCCTCAGTCGGCCTTAGTCACAGCTATAGGTGGGAACAGCCAGGGTCCCACTGCCGAAGGACGCCAGGCTGCAATCTGGGTCATAAGGGGTTAAAGGTTTCGAAATGTAGCTGGACCCAGATGCATTGAATGACTTTAATCAGGGATGTCAAACTCATTTCAGTTCATGGGCCACACACCCCTAATTTGATCTCAAGTGGGCCAGACCAGTAAACCACTCCAGAAAGATCAGAAACGTTATCTGTCACAGAGTTTCTTCTCAGCTTGATGTTGGCAAACGCAAGTTGCTTCTGCTACGACAGCGTTCTAAGGCCGTTATATGTTAAATAATGTTACGGACCCGGAAGAGAGGGGTAATATTCAGAGAAAAAACTCTTAAAAAACACTTTTAAAGTGCTCATATTATGCTTTTTTGCTTTTTCCCTTTCCTTTATTGTGTTATATATCTTTTTTGTGCATGTTATCCAGTCCACCCCAAAGGGACTTACCATCTCCAACAGAAAAAACTGTTCACAAACTGCTCCAAACAGCTCTATTGTAGTCCAGCCTTTACTTCAGAGACAAACGTGGTCACTTTGGAACACGTTATAATGCTCGCCTAGCTGCTAGCGTGGCACGCCCTCATACTCTGCTTCTGACTGGCTAGTAGTCCTTACCTAGCTACTGAGCATGTGCGACTCCCAACAAAGATGGAACAGAAGTGAGATGTCTCACTCTGTAGCTAAAACAGAGAGCTCAACACACAGGGTGAAAGGAGGAGCTGCAGCAATGTGCAGTACAACAAAAATCTGGTGTTTTTTGAAAATTAAACCAAGTAAACCTATTCTGATATAACCTCTAAATACAATTATGAACCTGAAATAACTTATATGAACCTAATATGAGCACTTTAAGATTAAAATTGGATATTCTCTGAGATTAAAGTGGTAAATTTGGAATTGGAGTTAAATACTTCTCTGCAATTTTCACACTTTGCAAAGTCATCCAGTGGGCCTGATTGGACCCTTTGGCGGGCCGGTTCTGGCCCACGGGCCGTATGTTTGACACCCCTGACTTAAATAGTTTTAAAATCGATAATTTGGGGTTCATGCTGTTTGTCATCCACCAAAAGACTTTCATATGATTTGTTTTTCTGTAACCTGCAGCCAAATGAAACACTGAGCCTGTGCGGTTCCAGATGCTAGAAGTAAACCAAGAGATGTCTTCACCACATCCCAGTAAATATTTGTTATAATGCCATGTGTCATACATAAGACACGTTGTAAATACGCTCAGTGATTGATCATGTTTCCAACAAAACGACCAGAGATTTCTTCAGGCAGCATTGTTGTTTCAGAGACTGATGGTGCTGCCAAATCACGTAAACCAGGTACAGTGGGCAATGACAGATCTGTGAAATAGAAACAATGAGAATGTAAATTGTGCACAGTTTTTTTTTAAACGCATTTTCTTCATTGCATTGTATGCAGACATGAAGAAGAGGAGGAGGAAGACTCGACAGAGCCCATTCAAATTGCCAGATAGTAACAGCATTTTCCTACAGAGTCTAAATGAAAGCGGGGACCGAAAAGAGGTTGGTGTGTGTTTGAATACAACTGTATACATATAAGAGATGAGATAAGATAGATTTTATTATCCCAAAGGAAATTGGTCTTGGCCAGACAAACAATATCTGCTGTTTAAAGACTTCAACACAACATAGTGCATACATACATGTAGTACACAGACACAGACTGCTGCATCACTCTGCATGGACAATGCTCATGTTGCATGCAGAGACTGCCACCAGCCAACAAAATTGCACACTGCCCGTTGTACAACATACATAGTACATCATAATAGTCGTAATATGTGCAGTAAGGGTAAGCCGTCTTATCACCATACAATTCTGATAAAAAGAAAAGAAAAAATGTACGTGTGTGTTTAAGATAAAAAAACAGCATTTCAGGGGTTAGGCTGGCTTGCTTATGAATATGTTCTTTTACATGCACTGCATGATACTTGTGTGACACAGTAGCTGTGTTCTAAACCGTTCCCTCATTCACTCACTCACTCTTCCCTATATAGTGTTTAATAAATAGTGAACTATATAGGGAACAACCAGACCAACAACAAGATTTCGGACACTAAAGCGGGCGCGCCCAGCATCATGTAAACAAACCGAAACAAAAATACTTCTAATACGTCCCTGAAACAAAACCGAGCACTCAGGAGGATAGTCAAAGGTTGTATATATGTTGCATGTTAAATTTCCAATGTTTATAACTGAAAGCCTGCTTCATTTTTCCTTTTCAGTTTCCGCGGGTCCTTCTTCTTCTCCGCGAAACACGACCGCGTTGCATTGTGGTTATACGGCAGAAAAATGTAGGGTGCATCGTGTGTGTACTCTCAAATTAGTTGTGCATTGTGGGTATTTTAGAGTGGACTATATAGAGAATTCGAACACCACTTCAAAGTGGCGAACACTAGCCTGGATGCCAGCCGAACGTAGCCCCGCCCACAACATTTGAGGTCGGGAAGTTGGGTCTGGACTTGATCCGTTGTGGAGCAACTATGCTCGAACCAGAGCTGTTCGGACCAATCAAATTGTCAGGGCGGGCTTTATACGATGATGGACATATGATCAACAGTAACGTAATCAACCACGTCACCAAAGAGCGCTTGGGTTGAATTTGTTTACAACAAAGATGGCTGCCGCTGGAGAATTGAGATGTGTAGATTCTTCCATCGCGTCTGTTTATAGAAGATATCGACAGCGCATTCATTTTAAAAGAGGAACTGAGAACCGCGATCACGTATGTATACACACTGCCACACACGTCTGCACGACACGGAAACTGCCGCCTCTGCCTCTGCTCTGCTGAAGCCTGCCTTTGACTTGCAGCTTCTGTGACGTCTGTCTCTGTTGCTCTGATTGGTTGGAGGTCTATCCAATTGAGTGCAGAGGCATTTTCTTTCCTGGTTCGGTTGAAACACGCCCCATAATCACAGCCCAGTGGAGCAGTATCAGACTCATATTCTGACTAGAATCTGAGCATGACGACGTCAGGCCAGGCGAACACACTCTATAGTGCAGTATTTCCGTGATAGGGAACGGTCTCAAACACAGCTAATTTCTGCACACACAAAAAAAATGATCGCCATGTTAAAGTGCTGCTGCTGTTCTTTATGCACAGGAGATGCGTAAATTCCTTGCTTTGCCAATCGATGAGAAGACGACCCACGCTGCTCGAATGATGGCCAAGCTGAGGAAAGAGCTGCAAGAACAAGTGGAGGAGGAAGAGGAGGAGGAGGAGGAGGAGGAGGAGAAGGAGGAGGAAAAAGAAGTAGAAGAAAGGGAGAAGCTGAAGAATCTGAAAGAAATCAAGAGTAGGACAGTTGTCCCCAAACAAACACCTGGCAGACATGAGCTGAAGATGGCCATGATGAAACGAGGTGAGTGGAGAGAGAGCAGAGTGCACGCCATGGCCAACTTGCTAACGTGAATGTTAACTGTCATCTGTCCTCTGTCTCTAGAAAACGTTACAAAAGACAGCAAACATGACTTCATCTCCATGGAACGGCAGAAGGCAGTGTTGGAGGTAAATGATTTCAAGAGTTGCTAAGAGCTTAATAAAGGAGGAGCCACGTCTCATCTGGATTCAGTTTCTAAGGCTGCTGTGACTGGTGCTTTTTGAATGTCTGCTTTTTGTAAGATGTCGGATGCTGTCAGTCGCCTCGGACCACATCCATGATCTATTTAGGAAACAATAAAACTCTATGTTTGTTTATGTGAAACAAAAAGGGGAACTCCACCGGTTTTTCACATCAAAGTCTGTTTACAGGTCTTGTGGAGTACTACTGCATATCGGAAAATGTGTATAAAACATTCTGTGGCTGTGTGAAATCGGATCAATTACAAAGGAATAGAAAGAAGTTAACTTACCAGACTTCTGTAGCTCGCTCCTCTTCTCTGCTTAATGGTATCAAGGCTACTACTAGCATAGTCTTTATCAACAACGTTTCATTTACGGGATTGCTCCAGTGCTGCCAGAAATTCTGCTGGATGTCCCTCATTTCAGCCGGATGTCCATCACCTTCCGCTTTCTTTGTGTTGACATTCTAAACTCAGGCCAATTTATGAGGACTATGGTTAAAGCTCTAGTGCGTAACTTTTTGATATTAATGAACTTCCATTACATTTAAGCCATTGCCAGATGAGTTGCTACAAAGCTAATTATGACTTTCAGCTCCACACTACTCTCTCTGTATTTCTCAGTATGACTATGTTCAGAAGATTGTGGCGTCCGGTGACTTTCCCGCACAGAAACTCAAGTGAAGATAATGACCTCTTCTGAAGAGTCTATCATGTTTTAATTAATTAATAATTTTAATCCTCCGTGTCCTCCTTGGCTACTAGCGACTGTGTGGAGGAGGGGTGGGGGTGAAGCGCGATCACGGAAGGCTTGTATCATGTGGACGGACCAACAGTTTTGTTGTCATTACTTAGAATTCCTCATGAGGGAGACAGAAACTACACACTATAGCTTTAACTGCTCCTCAGATCTCTGCAGGGTAAATCCAGACAGCTAGCTAGACTATCTGTCCAATCGGAGTTTTCTGTTGCACGACTAAAACAACCTTTGAACAAGAACGTTCCACCAAAAGAAGCTCCTTCCCGAGGCTATTTTGCAGAAGCACCGTTGCTCCGTCCGGCGCTAAGTGCCGCCCAAGATGATTGTGATTGTTTTAAAGAAATGCCAATAAACCAGAGCACGTTTTTCTCCCATCTCGGAATGCTGTGTGAATTAGCCAGACCCTCCTCCGCAGCACTGTGGAGGAAGGTCTGGCAATGCGAGACTACTACTAACATAACACACTCAAATCTCTGACAAGTTGCAGCGTGGGTAGAGTTGCCGCCAGGAGCAAGAATGTGTGAAATAAATAAAAACTCTAGCTTGGCCCTCTTGCTTCATTTGCCCCCTCTCTCCCTTCCTCAGTTATCTCTGATGACGAAGAGGGCCGAGATTTTGAGGATGGACAAAGCCATTGCAAAAGAGGAGGGACAGCTGAGACGGCTCGAAAAGATCATCGAGAGAGACAACCTCAACTTCGAAGAGTTCCTCAGGGAGAACGAGAAGAAGTCGGTGGAGGCCAGAACATTGTAAGAAGCATCATGATATGACATGTTGGCTGAGTTGTTTAAAGAGTCACATTGCAAACGGTTGTCCTGTCTCTGTTGTCAGTTTTGAATGCGAGGCCAAGTCCAAACAGGAGAAGAACGCTCAGATCAAGAGACTGACTGCTGAAATTGGGACTGTGAAAAGGTAGCAGTCTGATAATTTTGTAAAATGAACATGTATGAGTGTGCACATTACCCATATTTAAGTGCATAGAAGTGTTAACCCTAAAGGTACACTGAGGGGAACTATAAATATGGGGGAATAAAATGGGCGGGACAGTTATGTCATGTGGAATACCATTGATATCTAATGTTTGTTTTTCATAGTGAACTCGGCAAGTTTGAAGAAATCCTGATAGACTACAAAAGATACAAGGAGCTTCTGTTCGAATTGTCTCCTCCAGAGTGGCAGGAGGCCCAGAAGACCAAGGGTTTCAAAGCTAATGTCCTAACTGATGGAGACGTTTTGGACGAGCAGAACAGGGAGCCCGAGGAGTCAGCTATTAGGAACGGCAAGTATGGAAGTAAGAATTATGAGGACCAGGGTACAACAGGTTAAAGGGATACTTTGGAATTTTAGTGGGGTTGCATAAGGTACTTATCCATAGTGTATGCAGTAGATGGCGGTCGACACACCTCTAGTTTGGAGGATCAGACAGGAGTAGCAGATGAAGCTAGTAGAAGCTGAGCAATGTACTGCTGTGGAGGGGGGCAGCAGCTAAACGTATTTTAACCACCTAAAAAGGAGACCCACCTATGAAAAAACAATATCAGTTTAAGTGTAGGCTATGTTTAGAATACTTCCACCACTTTACCTTGCAGTCAGACAGCCCTGTTAAAGAACACGAGAGTTTCTGGTCTACCACTGCCTCGATCGGTTAGTTTGTTTCTGTGGTGTTTTAAAAGGGTTAGCCTTACCTGACAAGCCAGGGAACTCACCATTGGCAGGGCTCAATCCGAGGGGCGGGATAAACGGTTGTCTTTCAAATTCCCTCGGCACGCAATAGGATAGTGCTACAACCAAGCAGAGAAACACTAGTTGATAGATTAAACACATCTTCCTTTTTTAAGAATGACTTCAGTGCCGTTCTTTGTTCTTTTCTCAAAGAAAAGCTGAACTCCAAGTCTTCCAGAGTCACAGCCAAAGCCGATTCCAAAGACCGCTGTTCCCAGCAGCAGCAGCAGCCATCTTCTTTGTTTTCAAGTAGCAGGGAATTCACGCGGAACTGTCGTAACTCTGCCGTCATTATGTTAAGCCCGCCCACCAACTTTATACACGATGTGATTGGCCCGGCTAGAGTTTGGCTTTTCCAGCTCGCAAGTCAACGGAGAGTTTTTAGATTATATTCAACTTTATTGTCATTGTGCAGTGTACAAGTACAAAGACAGCGAAATGCAGTTTGCGTCCAACCAGAAGTGCAAAAAAAAAGAAGAAAAGAGCAATGCGATATACAAGTATAGACAGGTGGTGCATAGGCAGGACAAGAAATATATTGCAGTGTTATAAGAGCAGAATAAATATTTCAATTCAATTCCATTTTATTTATAGTATCAAATCATAACAAGAGTTATCTCAAGACACTTTACAGATAGAGTAGGTCTAGACCATACCCTATAATTTACAAAGACCCAACCATTCCAGTAATTCCCCCAAGAGCAAGCATTTAGTGCGACAGTGGCGAGGAAAAACTCCCTTTTAGGGAGAAACCTCGGTGGTGAGAAAAACTTCCTTTTTTAATATGGCTTTGTAATATGAACAACGTATGAACAACATGTACAGATATGTGCAATGTAGTAGCAGTGACATTATACTAGTAGTAAGAATAATATGGATATAGATATATGCAGTGCATTAACAGAATATATAATAAGAAAAAAATATAAAAATATATAAATATATAAAGAATAAATATGGATATACTGAATGAACCATATAGACAGATATGTACAGCTATGTGCAGTGTGGTAACATTATGAGAGTAGTAAGAATAAGTGTATGTGCAGGATGAATAGTATGAAGAGCAGTAGAATATGGCTATGTATAGGTGTAATTACAGTATGCACATCTGTAAATAAATAAATAGAACAGTATGGGTGGGGTAGAGTAGTGCAAATTGTCCGGGGGGCTTAGTAGGTTAAATTGTCACCGGGATGCAGAGCAAGAGTTCAGTAGGGTGACAGCCGCAGGAAAGAAGCTTCCTCTGAACCTGCTGGTACGGGGGCGGAGAGACCTGAGACGCCTCCCGGACGGGAGTGTGGTGAACAGGCTATTTTTGGGGTGAGAACAGTCTTTGATGATGCCGCATGCCTTACGCAAGCATCGCTTGCCCTGGATGGTCTCGATGGAGGGGAGTGAGGAACCGGTGATGCGTTGGGCAGTTTTCACCACCCTCTGCAGTGCTTTCCGGTCATGGGCAGAGCAGTTGCCATACCAAACTGTGACACAGTTGGTGAGGATGCTCTCGATGGTGCAGCGGTAGAAGTTCACCAGGATCTGAGGAGACAGGTGGACCTTCTTGAGTCTTCTTGAGTTGCTAGACCCCCTGGCTGCAAATTACATTTGCTGCCGATAGGGTGCGTCTAGATTTCTAGGCTAGGGTTAGCCAGCAGTTAACCAGCAAATCCCCTTATCTTATCGTTTTTTTCAATGGAGTCTGGTGGCTTTGACAAGAGTATCGAACAGTGCTGTTTGACGGCAAGGTAAAGCTTTGAAAATATTCTAAATAAAGCGTACACTTAAACTGATAATGATTTGTTTGTATACTTGTTTAGTTGGCCAAAATACATTTAGCAGCTGCCCATACTGCCCCCGTCCTCAGCAGCACATTGCTTAACTTCTGTTTCTGTCCTCCTGTCTGCTTCTCCAAACTGGAGGCGTGTCGACCGCCATCTACTGTAGTTACACTGACTATGGATTAGTACCTACCTCGTTACAACCCCACTTAAACAAAATCCAAACTATCCCTTTAATAGCCTGATATTGTTGTTTTTAAATCTAACTCAAGCGTGGTCTAAGGAGTGCTTTGTTACAGTGAGTATGGATAGTGCTTGTAGTGTGATTGGAATGATAACATGCACACAGGTTTGGAGACAAAGGTTTCCAGTCCAGGTGGAGAGCTGCCTTCCATCAGAGAGACCAGGCTGTCCTCAGCCCACACCGACACACTGTGAGGAAACACAAACCTCCATCACAACACTAAGGCCTCGTTTGCTGCACATCCAGTAGTTATCCTTTGCATTCATACACACTGATGCGGTGCTAAATAAGGTGGGCCATGACTTCCATTAAAGGTCCCACATTGTAAAAAGTGAAATTTCCATTTATTTTTTGATAATGAAGTAGGTTGAGGTGTTATATAAATACTGTGAAAGTATCAAAACGCTCAATCCACAGAGAAATGCACACAGCCTGTATTCAGAAACTGTAACTTTAAACGAGCCGTCAGGACTTCCGTACAGTGCTGTTACAGTCATTCCCCGGCTGCAATGATGGTGCAAAGACTCAGAGACTGCAAATGCGGAAGACCCAGAAACGTTGACCAATCAGAGTTGACCAATCATGGCTTTTTTGGGAGGGGGACTTAAAGAGACTGAAGCTAAAACGGAGCGTTTGAGACAGAGGGTGAATACAGTTACAGCACGTAAACATGTTCTAGTAGAAACCCAAAATACAAGTATGAACCTGAAAATGAGTATAAAATGGGACCTTTAAGTGTTCAGCATAAGGCCAAATATAGATTTCAGAACATAGCTTTAAAATTTGTTTTTACCTTTTAAAGACATATAAAGTGTATATTTTTTGTGTGGATACATTATGATCATTTACACATACTTTCACAATTCATAATCCCTCTGTTGTAGCAAACAGCATGTTGGTGTTATTTTGAACTTAACACTTTTAAATGAATTTAAAATTCATTTTCTACACGCTGCTGCTAAAAACATTCTCCTGACCCCAAACTCTTTCTTTTTTCCTTCCAGGATCACAACTTCTAAACTGGATAGTGACAGCTCAGAATATGAGGTCAGTCAATCTATTTTTCTGACTTAACATCTCTCTTCATCTTGGTATAGCCTACTTATCTCACCTTATCTTTGTCACTGCTGCAGCATGAGCCAGAGCTGTACTTCACCGAGCCTCAGCAGCTTCTGGATCTGGTGACAGAGCTGACAGAGCAGAACTTGTCCCTGATTCAGAACACTACAAGGGTTGAAGAGACGCTGGAAGAGCTCAGACAGTCCACAGAGGCGACCAGGAAGAAGATGTAAGCGTCAAGGCTCTGTGAATGAATTTTGTCTGTTGCGTTGCTTTAAAATGAGCAGACCCATTTGCTCTCCTGAAATCTGCAGATGTCTCACTTTTTTACTTGGAATTTCAGACCTATTATAATCCTTTTTTTCCTGTACACAGTTTACTCCCTTATAGGAATGCACCGAATCCAGATTTTTGGGGTTCGGCCCGAATACCGAATCCACTGGTTAAGATTCTGCCGAATCCGAAACCCAATACCGAATCCTCCTCCCATCCTCAGTCCATTAACACAGTAAACACATTAATGAAGTAAACAACGTCCACAGTTTTTAGCTGTGACTGTCCTTCCTTTGCCGTACCTGAAGTTGCTGCATTTTGGCTGCTGTCTGTAGATTCCTTCATGCACAACTCGTATTCTTTCGGATATTTCATACGAAACTGTTGTAACAGCGGTGATGTTGTGTATTGTTTAGGGTCCTCGCCACCACCAGACAAATCGGCATTGCAGATTGAACATGTAGCTGGACTTGAATGGCCTTCTTTTGACTGAGAGTACTGCCAAACAACACTTTCTCTGCTCACGAGTTCCATTTTCACTTTCTCACAGCCTACTGCATTGAACGCTCCACCTACGTAAACACCTTCCCATGATCAACGGCGGCTTCATTACGTCGACCAGCGTAGCGCACGTAGTGCGAGCGTAGGGTTTGGTGGAGAAACATTCTAAGGTTCGGCAGAAACCGAACCCCGTCAAAAAGCCCAATATTCGGCCGAATCCGTGCCAAATCCTGGATTTGGTGCATCCCTACTCCCTTATCCCCTCCACTTTACCACATGAATCAAATGCTCAATCCTTTCTGTCTGAAGTGAAAAGGATGAAGAGCAGCTAACCCTGCAGATTAATGACATGAACCAGAGAATCGAGATTGAGAAGGCACGAGGCACTAAGCTCAGACAGAAGGTTCAGCTGCATGTTTCATTGAACAAAGAAGACCAGGTAAGGAAGCAGAATGTGTTTGACAACACCCAGAAATCATGTACGGTGGCATTAGTAGTCTCCTCATCTCTTCCCCTTTTCATCTTCCCCTCCTCTTGCTTGCAGGATGTTATGTTGGATGCTCTGGGTGAGAAGGTGGTAGAGGTCCATCGCTGCTGCGTGGATGACAGGATTACCAACCTCAGCACCTTGGAGAAGCTGGCCAATATTGAGAACTGCATGTCTTTACTGCTGCAGGGCCTCGAGAGCATCCCTGAAGAACACTTAGAGATGATGAAGAAGATCAAGGACAGCGAGAGGAGGAGCAGGTATGTCTCGGTGAATATACTTTCTCTTAGTCTCGCATTGCCAGACCTTCCTCCACAGCGCTAAGCAGGAAGGTCTGTCTAGTCTACACAACATTCCAGGATGGGAGAAAAACGTGCTCTGGTTTGTTGGCATTTCTTTAAACCAATCACAATCGTCTTGGGCAGCACTTAGCGCCAGACAGAGCAACAGTGCCTCTGCAAAATAGCCCCCGGAAGGAGCTTCTTTTGGCGGAACATGTGTACGTTCAAAAGTAGTTTTAGTCGTTCAACAGAAAACTCAGATTGGACAGATAGTCTAGCTAGCTGTCTGGATTTACCCTGCAGAGATCTGAGGAGCAGTTAACCATAGTCCTCACAAATCCACCGGAGTTTAAAATGCCAACACAAAGAAAGCTGAAGGGACGGACAACCAGGAGAATTTTCGGCGGCACCTGAACAATCTCGGAAATGAAATGTTGTCGATATAGACTAGCTTTCTCTTGACTGCGAGAAAAAGTTGATAAGCAACAAAGTCAAGCCTCTTCTGAAGGTGATATAAAATAGCAAGGGCATTCATCACAACATAACTCCCTGTCTTCCTTCGCCATGTCACAGGCAGCGTGAGGAAAAGCTGAGAGAGCAGAGTGAGAAACAGAAGGAAAGGATGAGGAGGTACTTGGAGAGATCTCTGGCTGACTCCAAGAAAATAGTAAGTCGTTTGCTGCATTTATAAGGTGTGGCACTGGGTAAGATGTGGGTGGAATCTGTTGAACTACATTATAGCTCGTAACAAAATAATAATGTGTTGTAGGGCTGCACAATATATATTTTATTATTGTCATCACAATATCAACTGGCGCAATAAACACACCGCAAAAGACACAACAGATTTTTTGTGTTAGTTAAAAAACTGTCATTCTTTTTTGAGTGGTGCCTTTTATATTCAATTCAATTCAATGTTCAATTTGTTCAATAAAAGATTGTTAGAAACGTTTTTTAATTTCAACAAGCAGTTTGTTGTATTTTAGCAGAATACTGAAAGCTGAGTACACTTTAATATCTGTTTAGTTATTGCAAGTAATATTGTTATCGCGATATTCAACAACGTTGCATATTTACCTCATATTGTGCAGCCCTAATGTGTTGCTCCATTTTTTATATATTATATATATATATATATTATTTTTTATATATTCTCTTTTAATGAATTAGAACCAGGTTTAAAAACGGAAACTGAATTTACTGTATATGTAAAAAAAACGCACATACAAAAGAACCACACGAGCATTGCGTAGACCAGGGGTCAACAACCTTAGGCACTTAGTTCAACCAATGGCGCACTAGCAATAAGTGTGCAAGAGGTTTTTTGGAAATGTTCCAATCCGCATGCCAAATGACCTCTTTCACACCTATTGACAGGAGCACAGCCTGTTGGATAAATGCTGACGTGGCACACTGATTTACAAGAACATTTTAAAATGGCTCTTCATTTTAAAAAGGTTGCCGACCCCTGGCTTAGACTCTTTCCCATTTTCTTTCAGAGTGGGAGAAAGCTCATGCCCAGATGCAAGCCTGTTGCCCAGAAAGTCAGAGTGAGCAATGTGGACAACAGCCCTGCTGAGGATGAGATGCATGCCTACCTCTTCACCTCTGAGGACACAGAGTAAAAGACAAAAGACAATCTGTTGTGTGCAATCATGCCTCCAACACAACAGTGGAAATAATTATGGGATATTTGGTTGCTTACACCACATCAAATCAAATAGAATCAATAAATCAACATCAGCTAAAATGTTAACATGTTAACGTGTAAAAGAAGGACTTGTATGTAAAGTACAATAAAGCAGTATGATTGCAGTGAAAACTGGTTGTTTAACTGTTTAATACCGTATTAGCACTTCAGATATTTTGATTATTATGATCATATGTACACTAAATTATCTAAACATGTTGATTGATTCCAGAAAATTCACACAATGATCTGATAATTTATATTGAAATGTGCCTCCATCTGTGCAATGCAAGAAATATGTCCCACGTTTTCAAAATACTGTCTTTAGGTTCTGTCATAAACCGGGTTATAATTTATCAAAAAAGACAAGAAAGCGACAGTAGGTGGTGGTATTGAACATTTATATGCTTACTGTCATCACCGGGAGAGGAAGGAGAATGAGGAAGTGGTTGGAGCAGGACTGGACTTGGAGATGTAACTACCAATACAGCAGCAGCAGCTGTCAGGACCTTACTAGCTAGGCAGCTAGATAATAATAGTAATATTTGACAATGCGATGGGTAACTGCTGGGCATTCTGTGTTGGGCTCTTCAGGAGAGAAGCCAACAGGATCCAGAGAGGAGGAGGGTAAGTGAAAAATGGCATTAGCTAGGTGAGCTAACTAGCATAAAAAGCATCATCTGAGCCAGCGTATCCGGTTGCTGCTAACGTTAGCTAAAAGTTGCTTAGCCGATAAATGATACCACAGTGTTTCTATTAAGACTCATTGATAGTTCTGTGTGTGGACCTGGTAGTGATGTTGTAACCCAGAGATATAGGTCAGTCAATTAACTACTGGTTACGCCAGTGTAGGGTCTCTGAGGGGTCTAACCTGCAGCCAGCCACTGCCAACAGGACCCAAGACCCCACCCCTATTGGCAACAGTGTGGACATGTAGTTAGCTAGGTCTAATTAGACTAACGTTAGATCATTAGCATAAAAGACAAACGGAGCTAGGGCTGGTTTAAGAAGTCGTTGACGATGATTGTGGACTCATATTTGGACCTTCAATGTGTCTTTATGCATATACTGAGTCTCAATTGTCTGTTTCTTGCGTTGTTTGCAGGCCATCACATTTTAGGTTAATTATTGATGTTTTTTAGTCTGACTTTATGCTTTGTTAAGATTACAGAAGGCTTGCTGTCTTCCAGCGGCAAGCTGTATCACACTCATTCACCACATCCGTATTTTACATGCTGGGGCTGACAGATACAGTAGAAGTTATTAGTTGGGTTGGCCTTTATCATTTTGTTTAACGTCCACTTTAGCTGCTTCCATTAGGTCATGTTCACAATTTGAAAAATGGAGTAATAAAATGTAGGCCTAGGTTTTGTGCCACACTCAATAAAGTGAAGAAAAAAAGAAGAAAAAATTCCAGTTAAATTAGTTTTTCATTTGGCCTAAACATGAGGTAAACATCCTAAAGATGAAATCAATCGTAACTTAATCAAGGACATAAGCCAAGAAGACTGACAAAGCACCAAAAAGACAGTTGTGATCAATAATTCGATTTAGGCATGTAAACCTCATAATATAGTTTTATCTGTGCCTTTCTTGCTGTTACAAGTCAAATGTCTGCCATGAAAAAGCTTTTTTTCCCCCAGCAGCAGTAAGATTTATCAACCCACATTAACTCTTTAAAGGTCCAGTGTGTAACGTGTTCAGTTGTTCATTGTCAAAATCTGTGTTGCCCGTTCACAAACTTGTCCCTTCTCCATGAATATTTACATCCACCATCAATTCCAAGTATTCCTTTTGGCTTGAAATTTTACATTTGCATTCGCATGAACTGGAGTAGACGCCAAGGGGGTAAGCGTCTGTCAACAACCCGTAGATCCTATGGCGCCATTTTGATGCTAACAAGCACTCACCCGCCGTTAGCATTCCATTGACTGCCATTCATTTTGGCGTCACTTTGACAGCGAATAACTTTACATCTGAAGCGTTTAAAGACTTTATTTGTCCATTGTTTATTTCTAAAGAAACACGACAATGTATAAAAGGCTCCATTACCTTGTATCTCACGTTATAGCTCTGTAGCAGACGTTTTTATAAAAATAGGTGTCGATTGTGTCATCACCACGTGACTTACTGTCTCATAGTAGAGGAATTACCGTATAGTACAGGAGAAGCTCGCAGGCAGTTTCGACTTACATTAGCTGTTTAAGTTTAATTACTAATGTTAACTAGCATTTTAGTTAGCAATAATTAGCCTATGTTATCTCCTTACATATACCTACGCTCTCCGTCTCTGCAAGATTGGGAATGATTGAGATTTCTCTTGGCACAGCTACCAGAAGACTTCCAACTTTCAGACAGGTTGCTCACATCACATACGTCGTCTCTCTCAGTTGGAGGCTGCTCAGTAACGCTCAGCCATCACCGGAAAAGTACTTCTAATATCCTTCACTGGTCTCCATCCAGAGCAACGGGATCTGTTTGTCCATTATATATACAGTCTATGGTAGACGCTCCATATTCATGATCCATCTTGAAATACGTTAGCCGGTAAGGGACATACAGGACATACTGCTCCGCCTTTTGCGTTTTCGCTGTCACATGATAAACTGCTGCTAATGCTGCTAATGGGTATCGTAGCTTCCCGGCCCCGGCAAGTTTGAAGAAGGAAACATGGAGGACCACACGTATTCAAAATCCAAATTTCAGGAACAGGAGTCTTCTTCTTCTTCGCGAAAAAGACAAAAAGGATATTGAAAAGAGCAAGAGACCGGCTTTTTGAGGCATGAAGGCTACCGTAGCTGTGATACGTACTTTGAACTGCGTGGTGCGAGAGAGTCGATTGCGATAAATGATCTCAACGCTAGATGGAAGAAATTCTTACACATTGGACCTTTAATCCATACATTCCTACATACCTTATCACCACAGCCACACGAAAGGCCGCAGAATTCCACAGATTTTTATTCTGGATCAAAACTGAAAACTGTAATAAAGAAGAAAAAAAAGAAAGAAATCTGCAGATTCCGTTTGGGTCTACTTATCCCAGATTGACCTACAAATTAAAATGCCATTGCATGTAAATTTAGCATAACAATAATGAACCTCTTAAACTGATTTGTGTCATTCTTTTTTTTTCATCATCATTGAAAAATCATTTTCAGATTCCAAACTTATTGATGACATTCAGCGTAGGCGTCAATAAATTATATTTGATGCTTTTATACATATTGCACTGTGCAACACATACTGTGTAACTGTAACTGCTCAGTGACAACCACATTAGTCAGCACAGTAATCACAACTCCCATTGCAACGTGGATGTTACACTACGTTGGATTGGAATCTACTTGTGAATTGGACTCTGATCAGAATCATTCAATATGAAAGAAACTGCTGCTTTTTAAGGTTCTTAAATGCGTTTAAGGGATTAAAGGTCCAACGTGTGGGAATTTCTCTCATCTAGCGTTGAGATCATATTTCGCAATCGACTCTCTCGCACCACGCAGTTCAAAGTACGTATCACAGCTACGGTAGCCTTCATGCCTCAAAAAGCCGGTCTCTTGCTCTTTTCAATATCCTTTTTGTCTTTTTCGGGGCGAAGAAGAAGACTCCTGTTCCTGAAATTTGGATTTTGAATACGTGTGGTCCTCCATGTTTCCTTCTTCAAACTTGCCGGGGCCGGGAAGCTACGATACCCGTTAGCAGCATTAGCAGCAGCTGTGAGTTTATCACGTGACAGCGAAAAAAACGCAAAAGGCGGAGCAGTATGTCCTGTATGTCCCTTACCGGCTAACATATTTCAAGATGGAGCATGAATATGGAGCGTCTAGCCCAGTTCATGTGAATGCAAATGTAAAATTTCAAGCCAATAGGAATACTTGGAATTGCTGGTGGTGGTAAATATTCATGAAAAAGGACAAGTTTGTGAACGGGCAACACAGATTTTGATCATGAACATCTACGTTACGTTACACACTGGACCTTTTTTAAAGGAACTAATCAAGTTTTTGATTGAAAGGCGAATAGGCCACTTTACCTGTTGGGTTCTGACTATATAGACACATAATTCATCACTGCATTTACAACAGAGCACTGGCATCTGGGTTTGATGCTAAAGTTTTAGCATTATGTTGTGTAAAGTCACTGAGGTTGATTCTGGGTACTCTTACAGATGAGCAATGTATTGATTTATTCACTGTGCAGTGAGTCTGTACATAGTCTGGCATTGTCCACATCACCTCCATCTAAACTGGCAAAGAAGTAGGGCTGCACGATATGAGGAAAATATCCAGTTGCGATTATTTTGACTCATATTGCGATATGATTCACGATATTGGAGGGAATGATCGTTTTTGTATCATTATTCTCATTTTCATTGAAAATTATTAACATTGAAAGAAATGAAAATGATTATAGTGTCATTTTTGCGAGGATCTGTACTAAACAAAGATGTTTCCTTTAGTCTGTAGGATAGGGTTTGTAGGCCGGGACGTCTCTGCAGCACCACAATACTACATTCAGAATGGTTTGAAACATATTTTGCCTTTAACAAATATTGCGCTAGTCCATATTGCGATTTCGATACAATTGCGATTAATTGTGCAGCCCTACAAAGAAGTTTAAAAAACAAAAAAAATACAAATCAATTATCAGAATGTTGGCCTTAAGTGCCAGACCTACTGCTCTACCAGGAACACAGCAGCTGCTTTGTCAAATGTTGATGACAGTGGTATAATATAATATAGGATAATATAATATATTCATCATACAACTGTGTCATGTGAAAGTGCAGCTATTCACAATAAAATGTTAACGCCGCCTTCCCACTGGCACTTGAAATCAGCTCCGATACGGCTGCGAAACGACTGGAAGTCATTCATTTTCTATGGAGCTTCGCAGACCGCATGGGAATGGGGTCCGAACGAGTGCGGTGCGAAAGAAATCGTGTCAGTTGGTCATCCGGATGTGTTCAAAAAATGGAACTCTTATGACAGGCTAAGGATGGTTCCTATCCGACAATTCCAGCGGAAGTTAGCGTTGCTATGGTACTGCGCCATTTTGATGCTACCAAGCCATCACCTCCCGTTAGCATTCCATTGACTGCCATTCATTTTGGCGCCACTTTGACAGTGAATAACTTTACATCTGAAGCGTTTAAAGACTCTATTTGTCCGTTGTTTATTTCTAAAGAAACACGACAATGTATAAAAGGCTCCATTACCTTGTACCTCACGTTATAGCTCCGTACCAGACGTTTTTATAACAATAGGCTAACGATTATGTCTTAACCACGCGACTTATTGTCGCACAGTAGAGGAATTACGGTATAGTACAGGAGAAGCTCGTAGGCAGTTTCGACTTACATTAGCTGTTTAAGTTTAATTACTAATGTTAACTAGCATTTTAGTTAGCAGTAATTAGCCTGTGCCTATGTTATCTCCTTACATATACCTACGCTCTCCGTCTCTGCAAGATTGGGAATGATTGAGATTTCTCTTGGCACAGCTACCAGAAGACTTCCAACTTTCAGACAGGTTGCTCACGTCACATTTACGTCGTCTCTCTCAGTTGGAGGCTGCTCAGTAACGCTCAGCCATCACCGGAAAAGTGCTTCTAATATCCTTCACTGGTCTCCGTCCAGAGCAACGGGATCTGTTGGTCCAGTTTATATACTGTCTATGCATTATACCGCTATATCACATTTAATGCTTTTCAACGGTGTAGTACGACGTCCGCTGGGGGTGTATTGCGTATTATGGAGCTGATTTCAAGTGCCAGTGGGAAGGCGGCGTAAGCCATTGTCTACTTTTTCAGATGTTTTAGATGATTGCCGGTGTGTTCATACTCTTAATTATTCCTACAGGTCGAAATACTTCCGAAGCAGCACCACAGGGGAACATTATACAATAGAGGTGTGAGTCGTACATTTACTAGTATTGTTTTCTGTTATAACTGATGACTATTCAGTATTCTGATATATGTCTAATTGTGTGTTTTTATTTTGCAGTTTGAAAATCTGGTAGAAAGTGATGAGGTAAGTCAAATCATGTTCATGGTGTGCTGTGTCTAAGAACCTTTAGTACCTAAATAGGTTTAAGGAAAATACTGTTAGTGAGTTTTCTCTCAACTCTTTTGTTGTTCTACTGAACATTGCAAAAGACTTAGTAAGGGTTTTTATAAGATGTATAGTCTAATTAAAAGCTGCAGTATGCTGGTAGTTATTATGTTTAAAGGAACACGCCGACTTATTGGGACTTTGTCTTATTCCCCGTCTCCCCCAGAGTTAGATAAGTCCATACATACCCTTCTCATCTCCGTGCGTGTCGTAACTCTGTCTGACGCACCCACCGCTAGCCTAGCTTAGCACAGATCCTGGAGGTAACCGGCTCCAGCTAGCCTACTGTAACACACACGGAGATGAAGGGTATGTATGGACTTATCTAACTCTGGGAGATACGGTGAATAAAACAAGGCAAGGCAACTTTATTTATATAGCACATTTCAGCACAGAGCATCTCAAAGTGCTTTACATAAAACATTAAACATGTATAACATAATAATGTGTGTATTTTAGTGTGTGAATGTTTGTAGTGTATGTATTTCCTTTTTAAAAACTTTGTAAAGTGTCTTTAAGTGTTAAAAACAAGCGCTATATAAATGAAATGCATTATTATTAATTTTACTTCCAGGATAGTTTTTACTTTCAGGCTCTGTTAGTAGTCACTGTTAGTTCCTCCAGTGATGGATAGAAAATGACGGGTGCAGCCACTGAGCATCACTTTGGGAGTAACTCGATTACCGTCTGCAGAGTCCCAGACTAGTAGCACTTGAGTCAAACAGTGCAGCAGGGGGAGATGCATTTCCTGACATCCATTGCTGTGTGGTTAAATGTTGCGTTTGTTGCGTTGCAGGCCGAGAGCCCACAGCCCTGCCCGAGGTAAGAGATCCGGCGTGACTTTTAAAACCCAATAATCCTGAGTATTCTTTGACAAGAGAACAGTTTGTGGTGGCAGTAGCTCAGTCAGTAGGGAGTTGGGTTGGGAACCGGAGGGTTGTTGGTTCAAGTCCGGTTGGTACGGACCAAAGTACGGTGGTGGACTGGTGGAGAGGTGCCAATTCACCTCCCTGGGCACTGCCAAGGTGCTCTTGAGCAAGGCACCGAACCCCCAACTGCTCTGGGTGCCTTTCCATGGGCAGCCCCCTCACTCTCTCCATTAGTGCATGTATAGGTACTGAGCATGATTAATAAAGTATGCATTATTATTATTATTATTATTAGTTTACCATTCAAGTATGTTGCATTGCTCTTTTTTATTAGGCCAATCAGTGAAGATGAGATCAAACACCTCAAAGAGCACCGCTACACTGCACTCTCAGACAGGCAGCTCCTGATCGACCAGAAGATACAATTGGAGGTAAGACACAGTCTGTCCTTTGTTAGACTTAAAGCCACCGTTATTTCCTTTTCATGTTTTAGACCTATTTTGCCTTATTTCTTTTTTAATTTGCTGCATTGTTTTTTTTTTTCTGGTTTTGTAATTTTCTGTTCTGTGTTTTGTGTTTGTTTCATTTGGTTCTGTCTGCTCAGTTAGAGGCACAAGAGGAGAAGTTAAGGCTAGAAGAGGAGGCTAGAATTGCCGCCCAGCGTGAGGCCGCCAGGTTGGCGCGTCAACGAAACTTAAAGGAGGTGAGGCGACACTGAGCGCGCTCCCTTCTGCCAGTTTGTCTTACTGCTTGGTTTAAACAACTTCTCCTCTAACCTGCTGGCCCTGTGCAGAGGCTTTCCACTGTTACAAGTCCTCAGCCTTCTGTGTCTTAAAGGGACACGGTGATATTTTCTCTGTTTTCTTTTTGCCCGTGTTAACATGTCCTTGCTATCCAGTCTGGGAAACTGTCGTACGTCTCAGTGCTCTATATACCAGAGCAATGTCAGCATTTTTTATAGCTGTAGAGGAACACTGCTAATGGTCAGTATTTTTAGTATTGGGCACTTCAGGATGGATTTATAGACAGTAGATGAGTACAGTATACAATAGACATAAAACTTGCAATGACCGTTATATACAAGTACAAGCAGTGAAATGAGGAAAAGAAAAGGCCCATGCTGCAAATAATACCCTTACTTTTTCCTGGCTTTTACAGTCATTACAATCCTCACATTACTGAAAAGAGAAATGTGGACTATTAGTAAGGGGTGCATGATCTATCGACTTAATATCGTTATCGCAATATCGCGTTGCGCAATATTGTATCGAAAGTGTCACAATAAGTATGAAATATTTAGTTTATTTTGTGGAGCGCTGCGTCCCGTCCGTTGGCTGTGTGGCTTAGTTGTGTTTGATTTAGAGCCCGCTTGAAATGCTATAATGATCACGTTTCATTGGCCAGTTACCGTGCCACTTGCACATGTTAGTGCACGTCAGCGCAGGGGTCAACTACGTGACAAACCCTATGGAGCGTACCACATGTGTGCATATTTCGACAGTGACAGTGTAAGTGAAGAAATAGAGACAACGAAACGGAAGGAATCATGAGTGCATGATACTATCCCAAATAAAAACCTGTTGCTGTTAATACGCCAGAGCTAGCCAAACAAGCCTCGCTAGCGAGTGTTTCTGCTAGTGGCACAAAGTACGACGAGAACTCGAAGAATCACCAATGCTATAACGTACTATTTGGCCAAAGATATGATGCCCATCCACACAGTGGATAAGAAAGGCTTCAAGAAGCTTCTGAATGAACTAGACCAACGGTACCAAATCCCATCCCGCACCTATTTCTCACAGGTAGCTATCCCGCAACTTGAGAAAAGGCAGGCAGAGTTTGGAGTCGGATAGATTGAATATTTTTCGTTCACGGCCGACCTGTGGTCCAGACGCACTACGGAGCCGTATGCAAGTCTCACTGTGCACTATATTGTTATGAATCTATGAATATTGTTACGATGCGTTTTCCCGTAACCTTTGTAATTTTTTAAACGTTTAAAAATATCAAAATGAATATCGATATCGTAATATTCATAATCTATATCGCAATATCCAGGGTTCATACGTTTTGAAAAAAACCTGTAAAAGTTATGGAATTTGAAAAATGCAAATTCCAGGCCTGGAAAGGTTTTGGAAAAATAAAAAGACCCAGAAAGTTTTGGAAAAGTCCTAGAATTCTTAACACAGCATAATAATATGTGTTTAATTTACGAATCCCACTATGAACCACATCAATCGTTTATTGTTCAACCTCTGAGGGTAAACTTTAACACAGATTTCTATTCTTATTGTATAATGTCGACTGACATTTTCAGGAATACATAGTCATGGAAAGGTATTGGTTAAAATACGTATCAACCCTGAATATACATTTTGTCAATATCGTGCAACCCTAACTATTAGCATATAATAGTATTGTTAGGATGACATACATATATCACGGCTATATATTTCCTATACTGTATCAGGGAAAGGCCTGCTGCGGGGAAATGGCTTTTCATAGAATGTGAAATAATGGAAATGGGACGCAGCTGGGATTGAGATTTCTTTTGCTTTTCATGACACATTCCACTGCTTCTCTGGTGTTCCTTTGTTTTATGAATCTTTGTTGCTCACATGTTTTACTTAATAGCACCAAAACTGTTATTATAAACAGTTTTTTTTTAATCATGGGAAGACAGGACTATCTTTTTTTTTACTTGATCTGTGGGGGGGTTTTTTTGTTAGCAGCTGCCTGCCCAGAGGACACGGGGGAGAGCAGATGGCTCCGGCGGTGAAACTCAGCAAAGAAAGTGAGTCACTTGAGTTCATCAGACAACAGGATAGCTGTGGAGCCGAGGACAAGCTGCGGTCATGAGGCGCTGCATAGATTTTAGTAGGCGTACTAAAGTAGATATATTTAGTAAACAGTAATGCTGGATTCATTTAAAGGGGCAATAAGTTAAAGCTACAGTTGGTAACTTTCATTAAAAAAAAAATATATGTATAGATATATTTGCTCAAACTGTCACTATATCCTGACAGTACTACAGTACTAGTCAAAAGTTTGGACACGCTTTCCCATTCAAGCGAATGAGAAAGCGTGTCCAAACTTTTGACTAGGGGGTGTGTGTGTGTGAGTGTGAGTGTGTGTGTGTGTGTGAGATCTTGTTCCCCTGCCTCCTCCTGGCGCGCCCAGTGGCATAAGAAAAACGACCAATCGGAGCCGAGGAGTCTCTAACGCAGTGTCAACGACAGCTCACGAACTGCGGTCAAAGTGTAAAACTAGACGGCGCTGATCAAATATGAATCGAGATTCTGTTAATGCGTTGCATATTTTTTCACCTCAAATGTTTTTAGAAACACATTTGAGCGTACCGTTTAGCTGTAAAGTTGCCGGTCGGCCTGGTGGCAGTGCTTGGTTTTGATTGGACTTGGTTACAAACTCATTTCATCATTCATTTTACAGCTAAACATTACACAAAAATATGTTTCTGAAAACATTTTGAGGCGAGAAATAGGCAATACAGTAACAGAATCTTGGTTCATATTTGATCAGCGCTGCCTAGTTTTTTTTGGGGTGGGGTGGGGGGGCGGCAGAGGAACATGATTCTTTTTTTTTTTGTTTCGTGCTTCTGTCAGGATATAGTGACCGTTTCAGCAAATATATTACCTACTGAACCACAGCAGCTGGCAAATCACTCATTTAAGAAGTAGTGTTAAGTATTAATCAACAACTCGTATCTATCAGCACCTCGGATGTGTGATATGTTCATTTGTTGCTATTTGGCAGAGAATCTGACATATTTCTTTTTTAAGATCTCAACAGGAACGTTGATTTAACGATGTGAGCACACAGTTGGTTCCTGCAGCGTGTAGGCTAACGTATCCCAGTCTCATAACTCAATTAAGTCATTTTCACTGTGCCAGAAGGGAGCGACAAACAACGAGGAACCGGTATCACTGAAATCCTTTTATTAGGGCATTATTCAGGCCCACTGTGTCAAAGCCATGAGTGACTGCTCTTACAGTTCTGCTATTGTTGTCACGACCCGTTCCAGGCAAAACTCTGGCGAGGATTTTGACGTCTACCTCCAGAATGTAAAAGCCCAGTCGGACTCTTTCAGGGGCAACAGTAAGTGAACCATCTGGCTTTGATTATATTAGCTCCAATAACATACGGGTATACTGTACCGTACATACAGTACATGTGTTTGTCAGTTTGGAGCATGCTGCATCTCCATGAAAAGATATTTTCCATGGGTTCCATGCATGCTGTTGTTATAATTGACTCTTTGTTTGCAGGACTGCCGTCTGACACCAACGTGGTGACCCCCAACACGGAGTGCAGCTGGGACTTCACCACCAAGACCCGCTCCACCAACGATGACGGGACCTCCCTGGATCTAGAGTGGGAAGACGAGGAAGGTGAGGGTTTCATTTGGGTCCGTCGCAGAGCCCTGATCCACCACGCGTTCTCGTAACGTGCTGATTGAAGTTCAAACTGTGATCACACCGTAGGGGGACCAAGGCAGAGCTTTCTGTGCCTCCAGAACAGGGCTCCGATTATTTTGTCGGCCACGAATGATTCTGGTTTTTTCAGCGACACTGCAGCAAAGAGGGGGGAGGAAGAGGCAGAGCAGGCCATTTGCGCACAGTGCATACAGCATATCTTATATATGTATCAACCCTCGTCAAGTCCTATCCAAAATATTTTAAACATGTCCGTATGTGAGAGTTCTTGTCTGCCATTCAGCAGAAACACTTTTCTTTTCACGTCCATTTATTCTATGAAAAAACACCTAACATCATTTAATAATTTTAATAAGATTCATACAGGGTTATTGGTATTATTATGCATTGTTGTCGCTGGGCACTACATACGTACATACGTACGTACAGTTAATTCAGCTCTGACCATAAAAACAAAGATCCTATACTGTATATACAGTGTTCTCCCTCGGTTTGGGGAATGCAATTTGACATAATTTTGGACCCTTATTACATTATCTGTGTCTAAAACGTTGGAAAAGCTAGAGCAGATAATAATCAAAACAATCAAAAACTTAAAATACAAAACTTGCTAAATAAGTCCACCAGAGACCAACTACAACCATTAGTTCTGAGACAAGTTTTACATTTATTTGACTTAGGTGCTGCAGCTAAGCTGTGTAACGGTAGGGAAAGCCCTGATTTACATCTACAGTGGTGCTCATAAGTTTATGAACCCATGCTAAAGTAGACTAAAAAGAGGAATAAAAAAATCATCTTTTGGAAATTGATCTTAATGCCTTAATTAACAATATTAGGAAAAATCCAACCTTTAAGGACACCAATTTTCTTTGTGAATGAATAATGTATTGTGACTAAATATATTATAATATAATTTCCATAAAATCATCTCTCTATCGTCTCTTTATCAGGATGCATAGTATCCAGGATACTATGCATCCTGATAAAGTTCCCTTGGCCCCCACATCATCACATACCCCCTCACCATACCTAGAGACTGGCATGGTTTTATTTCAGTTAGCCTAATAGCTGGTTTGATTTGCATTGAGAGATGATTTTATGGAAAGTACCCCATGCCAATCTCTAGGTATGGTGAAGGGTATGTGATGATGTGGGGGGGGGGCTATTTTAATTCCAAAGGCCAAGGGAACTTTATCAGGATGCATAGTATCCTGGATCCATGAAATAACTGGCCTTTCAAAATAAAAGTCTGCCTGCCTCTATGGGAATTTAACATAGGGGTGTACTTACTTATGCCCCCTGTATTTTAAGGAAAAATATTTATTTATTTACGATACATTATTCATTCACAAAGAAAATTGGTGTCCTTAAAGATTGGATTTTTCCTCATTTTTTTTAATTAAGGCATTAAGATCAATTTCCAAAAGATGATTTATTTATTTTTTATTCCTCTTTTTAGTCAACTTTAGCATGGGTTCATAAACTTATGAGCACCAATGTATGGCATCTAGGTTAGGTTCCATAAAAAGAAATGTAGTATATTAAGTTTTAAATTAGATTTGGAAAGTCTCTGGTTGGAACAGGTTACTTGGATGCTCTGAGCCACTGGATCACTGCTTGCAGCAGTTTTTGACTTCATTGCCTTCTGCTGTCAGAGTGAAAGCTTGTGTCCTTGTGCTGTAGGAATCAATCGTGCACTTCCAGCCTGGGAGAGGTCCCGGACGGAGGAGGACATCCTGCGCGCAGCCCTGCGGCCCTGCGCCAAGCAGATGAACAGCGGCCCGACCTCGGCCTCCGAGGACTCCAACGCACTGGAGTGGGAGAATGATTTTGTGAGTACCCTTCCAGAGGACAGTGCAGACACTGAATTTGAGGGGTTTGTCAATCCTGTCCTAGACACTCCCTCTGAGGACGCGTCGGACTGTGGCCTCAGGTTGGACAACCAGGACAGATAGTGTCCAGCACCAAAGGAGACGTTTGTTGTGTCCGCTTCATGTCAAAGCTCACCAGCTTTTTGCCTCATGAAACTGATTAAAATGTACCTACTTGCTCCTCATATTTTCTGTACTATGGGAGTCTGATGCTGCGGGGAATATGTTGTGTATGTTACTACAGTAAAACGTAGTGATATCTTTATCAAATACTCATTTTTTTTCCAGTGCCTTCATTTGCCACATTAGCCGACCATTTATGCATTGTAACTTGAACAGGTCAGTTAGCATCCACTACCATTTGACACATTGTTCAGTAAGTGCTTATTGTCAACGCACAGAGTCCAGGTGATCATAGAGAAAATGCCAAGATACTCTAAAGTAAGGGCAGATGGCTGCTTTAGTGGCTGTGTGCTAAAAAAAAAAAAAAAAAACACACATGGAAATGACATATTTCACTTGTTGTAGGGAGAGGGGGTTCATGGAGTGTCAACTTATTAAGTTACTTTTTAAATGCCAGCATGGCCATGTCTCTGCATTTGACCTATCCTAATTATTTAGTCAGTCGCAGTGCGGCGCCTTGGGGACCAACTGCAGCTCTGAGGCCAGTGCCTTGGTCAGTGGCAATGCCGAGAGAATTACAGCATGTCTTTTGGTGTGGGGGGGGAACCCTACACAAACACAGAAAAAAAAGAATCAACAAACTATGAAAAAGGAGTCCTCGCCCAGCCCTCAGTCTCTCGGCTTAGTTTCAGCTCTGCCCTTTGGTTTCATAAAGCTGTTGTATGATGGCACAAAAAAAGGAACTGAATGCCTTTCTCCAGTCTCTTGGGGTGGTGATGGGTTATTATCATCATCTGAATCATGCACATCATTTCAGTCCTACTTTTTATATAATTTTTTTTCTCACTGTTTGATTGACAGCACGTCATCAAGCAGCAGCACCCTCGAATAATGCATGGTTTCTGTGCATGCACTCTGACGAGGACCCCCTCCCCGCTCCAGTTAGGCCTAATAAGAGTAATATTGCCAATTTTGGACCTATCAAATGTAAAACTTCGTAACTGTAATGTGTATTAAATGTGTCGGTCTTTCAGGGCTTACAATCATGTGTTCACAAAAATTCAAAAAAAGAAGCCCAAGCATGAAAACACTTACTGATATGCTCTGTCGTTTATGTTTGTAAAGAGACACATTTCCATTAGAGAACATCTGCCAGCAAGAGACATTTTTATACAACTACATAATTAAACACATACAACGCCTCCTCTTAATGGGCCCATTGGTCTATTTTAGGTCATCTGGGTTTTAAACTGCCCTTTTTCTTTTCTTTATTTGACACTTGGACTTTATTAGATCTCTTTTTTTTTATGTCAAAAACAATAGCACAGAACAGCAACGTCATTGCCAAGCACCATGACATCCACACTAGAGTGCGGATCGGGCCGCATTTTTCTGTCCGAGCCCGGCCCGCGTCCGACAGAGCAGTAACCGAACCCGGCCCGAGCCCGTCAGGCATTGAGATATTTCTGTCCGAGCCCGACCCGAGCCCGACGCAGTTAAAATCTCTTTTTTTTTTCTCATACGAATGACACACAAACGTTTGTAGGACGGCATTCGGAAATGTCAACAGATGAGCACATCATCGCACAGGGGGCAACAAGCGCACGTTAACACAGGCGCACACCTACATAATAAGCTTTTTTAAATTTTAAAATGTTCAATGCCTTATCGTGCTGATGTGACCGAGCCCCGGCCCAAACCTGAACATCATTTCTAAATGTCTGTCCGAACCCGGCCGGGTCCCGACGGGCTCGGTCCGGGTATCCATCCTCTAATCCACGCCACAAACACATGTTATGGATTATTAAGGACAGCAGGTCTTTGTGCCTCTCTACATTGTTAGCATATCCATGGTTGGGAAAGCATGCAGCAAGCCACGTTCCTTATTGTAACAAATATATTATTGAAACTGGCCTTTTTTTCATAGATGGCCAGCTCCTAAACAGCATCTTTTGAAATACCAGTCATTTCAACCAGCTGGTTCTCTGGTTCATGGTGATAACCAGGGTTTCCGATCACAGCCTGGAAAGTATGGAATGAAATAGAAATCCTCACATTTAAGAGGCTGCAATAAGCAATATTTTGGTAGCACTAATTCTGGCCGTTATTCACGATCGAAGTCAGAAATCCAAACAACTGGGGTAAAGCTAAATTATTAAACTGTTAATGTGGATAGTTGCTCTGAAATACAGGAGAATCATTGCAGAATATTTATATTTACCAGCTTAAAAACAAAGACAATTTTCTGATTGGTTGCTGGCAGGAGACAAATCATTTTTAAGTGACTTTTTATTTAATCTGATGTGAATTCCTCAAACTAAAAACATTTATAAATCATTATCTGATGGGTGTTTACTGCTGATAATGAAAGCAATACTTAGTGAAGATTGTGTGAGTGGATTAAAAAAAAGCTTCAAGTTACCAAACATGCAAACATGACTCCTGAGCTGTAACGTTGTCGTGTCCCTACAATAGATCCAATGCTGCTCTCCAGTGAAGGAACTTCTTGTGCTTTCTTATCCTGATCATTTGACCCATCTCGTACTTGGGCCAATAGTGTTTCACATTGATCATTTAATCTGTTTTGAATCAAAAGTAGTTCACTGATTGCACTCAAGTGTGTGGATTTTTTGAATTTGGTGTTATCTAGGGGTGCACGATTCAGAAAATGTCACGATTAGATATTGATTTTTCAGGCTCAAGATTCAAAAACGATTCTCGATTTAAAAGAAAAAAAAAACTAAAAACGATTCACAGTATGTAAATGTAGTTACTTTTCCCATGTGATTATTATTATTTTTTTAAATATGAATTGATTTTTTGAATTCTATGAATCTATTTTTAATCGGTAGAGCTTGAATGGCGATTCGAATGTGAATCTTTTTTTTTTTTTTTTTTTTTTTTTGCACACCCCTAGTGTTATCAGCTTTTAGACATGATTGACGTGTGAAGAGGAAACTGATCTGAGAAACGTGCACTGCTGTTGAAGTGTTTAGACGAGACACGGGTTGATTTGCAGACATTTTACTTCTCAATATTTTGTAATTTTAAAAATAGTGTTGTTTTGAACACATTTCACTATTGTTTTGCTGTGATTACATGATCTGTGATTAATCACTGTAACTTTCTGTAAAATAAACCTGTAACTTAACAATCCTTGTCACACTGAGCCTGAGAGAAAAAAAAATGAATAAAAGTATAGAAAAATGTATATGCATACACTCACTGGAACGAGCAAATGTACATTAAGGGCAGCTGGGATTGATTTTTATTTATTTTTTTAAACAGAGCCATCATCATCATAACCTTAATCAGTAAATTGTTTATGTGAATTTTGTTATTTTCGAGGCGATATTTCACACTGGCCAAATGTTTGAATGTTTCTAGTGCACACACCTAAGGGCCCTGACACACCAACCCGACGGCCGAACTTCGGACTGACTTGGCCAAAAAAAAGTGCCTCGGAACACACCGACGCGATGCCGACTGCCGACGGCAGCTGATTGGACGAACGCGTCACGTGCGTCTGGTTTCTCCGGAAATTCAAAGCCAGACTGTCATGGCGGCTTGTTCAGAATAAGATCTCATATTGGACTAAAATAGTTCACCGAAACGTGTTTCTGAAAACATTTTAAGCGAGAAATAGGCCGTGCAGTTGCTGAATCTGTCTTCATTTCAGATCCACAAAGGTCAGTTTAAAAGATTTTTGTCAGATTTTGAGAGGAGTTCGTCACGCTCATCCTGCTCGTTATTTCCGGGTTAGCACTCCACCAATCAGATTGGTCATTTGAGTCCGACTGCCGGCAGTGCCCGCCTTCCGACCGAGCATGTCAAGTCGGCCAAAATGAAGGCCGACGGACGACGGCACGGAACACACCAAACAGACTCGAGTCACCGACCTCGCCAGACTGTCCGACGGCTGATTATCGGGTTGGTGTGTCAGGGCCTTAACGTACAAGACTCCAGGGTGAACTACAGGCAGCACCTAAACCAAGTCAAAGTTATACTTGTATCACAATATACATTTAAAAAGTTAGTTCCTTACTAAGAATTTTTTTTTATTTTTTTTTTTTTACATTGCACTGTTTCTTTGATTGTGTCTTGTTACAGCTCAGTTGGTTGAACACTGCACCGCTGTTGTCTGGGGGTTTGAGTCCCTTTTTTGGAAAAAATACAGTAAGCTCATCCACCAAAGCCTATTTACATTGTACAGCTAATCATTTTTATTAAAGTTGGTACTAGTATCTTATTCATGATTTTTGCTCATTCTTATGATTCACAAAATCATATGACTAACGTGGACAAACAACCAAGAAACCCCTCTTCATTTCTGTTAAATGCATTTATACCTGTAAAGGCATACTACACAACTGAATTTTAGCTTTGTGTGAAAGTGTGCTATTTGATGCTTTCAAGTAAACCAAAGAAAGGACAAAATGATGCACTGACTCATTTTAAAGGTCCCATATTGTAAAAAGTGAGATGTCCATGTTTTTAAAAATATATAAAGCTGATCAAGGTGCTATATAAATACTGTGAAAGTATCAAAACGCTCAATCCACAGAGAAATGCACACAGCCCGTATTCAGAAATGGTGCCAATGTCACAGCTATACTATATATAGGTAGAAAGTGCCGCTACAGTGCTGTTACAGTCATTCCCCGGCTGCAATGACTGTGCAGAGACGCATACAGCGCAGATGCGGAAGACCTGGAAACGCTGCCCAATCAGAGCAGACTGGGCTTTTTCAGTTGGAGGGCTTAGCGCTGCAGGAGGTAGAATGCAAAACGACGCTAGAATTTCAAGCAGAGTGAGACCTCTTCCTACAGCTCTCCCTCTCCCCTCTCTGTGGATATGTTTAGAATAGCCAATAGGAACACTCTCTTTCTGAAAAGACCTGTGACTGTCCAAAGTCTCCCGTCACGGGCTAGATTTTCTGAAGCCTGAAATCAGAGCCAAGAGGAAGTGCAGAAGTGTTTTCTCTCAGATCACTTAAAGTACAATGTGCTGAAAGGTTATTATGGTATTTTTGCCCAACAACGGCGAAATGATCCTGCCTACCACCACTTAAAAGAGACAGGCGCTAAACCGGAGCGTTTCAGACAGAGGGTGAATACAGGGTAGCCTAGAAATCTAGACGCACCCTAGCGGCAGCAAATGTAACTTGCAGCCAGGGTCGTCTAGAAACTCTCCGTTGGCTTGCGAGCCGGAAAAACCAAACTCTGGTCAGGCCAATCACATCGTGTATAGAGTCGGTGGGCGGGCTTAACATAATGACGGCAGGCTGCTGCTGCTGGCGAACAGCGGCGTTTTGAAACGGCTTTGGCCGCAACTCTGGAAGACTTGGAGTTAAGCTTTTCTTTGAGAAAAGAACAAAGAACGGCACTGAAGTCATTCTTAAAAAAGGAAGATGTGTTCAGAGTTTTGCTGACCGGATACGGCAAAGGTTTAATCTATCAACTAGAGTTGCTCTGGTTGGTTGTCGCGCTATCCTATTGCGTGCAGAGGGAATTTGAAAGACAACCGTTTATCCCGCCCCTCGGATTGAGCCTTGCCAATGGGGAGTTCCTTGTCAGGCTAGAATACAGGTATATTCAGACAGACAAAAGAAAAGAAAAAATCAGTTTTTTCAACATTAAACCATGTCAACATGTTGTAGTAGGAACCTGAACATTAGCATAATATGGGGCCTTTTAAGGCTGAAGCACAAGTTTTTGCTGGACCAGCAACATACTAACCTGACTCCACCAGATGGATTGCTTCGCATTTGCTCGGCATATCCATCTGGGAACTTTCCGTTGGAGAACTTTTGGGAAGGGGCGAAAATACTGGTTAGCTGATTGGATAAACCATCTGTTTATCAGCATCTATGTTGGTGATAGACGGGCCAAATCAACCAATCAGATCAACGAAGCTAGCTAAGTTAGTGTAGCTAGCGTTAGTTTGGCTTCAAGGACCTTGCGGTTCTTCCAATGCCATCGTTTAACATACAATTAAGTTAGGTAACGTAGCTAACGTTAACGTTTTTAAACTTACCATTTGTATGTGACATGAACCTCATCAACGACAATCCCCACCAAGTTTTCACAGTACACTTCTAAAGAAGAGCAAAAACATCTTTTCCTCCGAGAAAAGCCTCCTGTGCCGTTTTTTTGCTCTTCTTTCAATGAAGGAATACTTTCTAATTCAGATCAAACTTGCGCGATAGCTACGCTCAGACTGAACAGTCTAAACAACTGTTGCGTCACACCTAAACCCGCCTCAAAACCAACGCTGATTGGTCGGTCGTTTGGCGAACAGCTCCAAATTTTCTCTATCCCAAGATGCCAGACTGATCTGCGAGTGGAAAACTGGAGCTCGCGAGATCAGGACGGTCTCACGAGGCTAGCAACATACATCCAGCATTGAAATTTGCGTTTCTTCTTAAACCTTTTACACTCCTAGTGGAGCACTCTGTAGATCATGCACAATGGTCCTCCGTCTGACCTGGCTTTGAAAGCGTCGCTAGTTGCTACAGTACATGATGGAGGAATGGGGCTGTTGAACATCTGTAACTAAAATGTCCCTTTTGCTGCTTTGTGTTTAAAATACAGCAGTGACTCAACTTCCTGACATGATTAAAGTGTTACTCCTTGGCTGTTCTGAACACTGTGTGTCTGGTAAAGCTTTGCTGTAAAAAAAAATCCTTTGTGAACAGGAAAACGGTTGAACAGTCAAAGAAAAGTGTGACAAAAAAAAATACTCAAACTACATCTAAACGTAATACATTTTTATTTAAAATATGTCTCTTATCACAAACTGGCACTGCAAAGCAGCAAAAATTATAGTTGAAAATAGTCAAACCTACCAAATTTGTGTAATAATGCAATTATGTCATATCATTTATTAACAAAGTGGTTATCACTTCAAAAGGGTAACAACATGATACTGACTTTAATAATGTAACAACTTAATAGGAATGTGCTAACTTAAAGGTGCCCTGCCACACAAAACCGTTTTTACTTGTATTTTTGAAATATGATAGGTCCATATGTGTTTGTTATGTCGTGAATGTGAAAATAAACTGCTATCTTCTTTGTCAGCTCTAGCCACTGAAAAGAAATAAGTGGAGAAATCAGGCCAATTACAAAAGCTGGTCAGTTTGACGTGGTGTTGCCTGAGCTCATTACTATTCATGAGCTCGCCCAGTTGCGCTGGGTAAAGGATGCTGATAGCCAGGCTCTCATTGGCTAGCTGTTAGCCAATCAGAGTCAAGCAGCTTAGCTTGTTGAATATTAATGAGAACTGGCACAAATCGAGCTGAGTCTTCCTGCAGGCTTTCTATACCACGCTAGAATGGCTTGAAACAAGGTAACCAAGGCATTTTTCCCACAAAAAATGTTACAGAGTCCATAGTAGAACTTCAGACATTACCACAAAGTAATGGAATATGTGTGGCAGGGCACCTTTAAATTGTTAGATAACTAATATGTTTAATCTGTTAAAGATACAGTAAGTAGCAGTAGTGAAGTAGTAGTACATGGTTAAATGTCATTTGCTTTTACCAGTGTATCGCCGTGTGTACTTCGTCCACAGCAATCCCACCAATCGGTCCCAACAACGTCCCAGTTAGAGAGGAAATGCCGTAAACATATTCTTTGTAAATCTTTACAATCATTCCCAGAAAGAACCAAGCAGGCCTGACTTGTTGCACGATCCAAATGTTCTTCAAAACTTGACATTTTCAGCGTGTAGCATGCTAGCTCGAAGTTTGTTGTTTCCCAAAGAGAGCGGAGTTTGAGACCAGAACAATGACCAGTTAATGCAACAGTTCGATAATTTTTATATTACACTGCAGCCAGATATTTGGTAGTTGTTCCGCAAGCTAAAGATTTCTTTTGTTAGATAAGGACAAAAACAATATCCACTCACCTGTCCATTGATGGAGGTCACAGAACTACAGTAGACTAGATTGTGCACATGTATAACATGAACTTTATAAGGACCAATAGAGACTGAACAGCTTGACAAGATATGTGCTTGTGAAACGTTTCGATTATGTAGTGGAGATAGTAATTGATTTGTGTTCATAAATGAATAAAATGTTTGATTACTTGATACCAGGGTTTTTTTGTTTTTTTTTTGCATGAGATACTTTGCATTAGGAGACATAAGAACATGTAAGTGCAACTCCTAGAATCAGCTTACCATCACTATGTGTTGTTCATGAATTAGGTCAATGTAAACTGTAAACTACATTGTGGAAACACTGTGGAATTGGGGTTGTCAACCTCTTCTGTTCTGCTGTTATAAAAAATAAAATAAAAACTCCTTGCATTTGAACATTTCTGTCTACTTCTGCTAATGGAGATAGTAATGGAAAGATATTTTGGACATTTAAAAGAAAATTGAGTAGGACAACACACTTGTAGACAGAGAGGCAGAGATGTAAACTTTACCCACTCCTAATTCCTGGATCAAAAAATTGACCTGGCAGCCTATGAGTATGATTATAGGCTTAATAGATGCGATGTGAGAAGTAAACTCAGTAAACTCAAGGTCTTCAAATGTTTGTAAATTGCAAATGTTGAGTGTTGCAGTTAACATGTATGGCACTTTAGGCTACATCTCACAAACTATTTTGCTTGTGATGAATAATTCTGCTCTATAGCGTGATAAGTTATAACTTATAAGAATAAATTGATATTAAAATCAACCAAAATGTTCATGTGTCAGTGCACATAACCTCGCTAAAAAAAATAGTTAATTGAATTGGAAGTCTGGTTTAGCCATTTAATCACCTACATCTCTGCCTGCATGTGATGGGAGCATGGATGGATTATATTGACTGATTGTGTATTGATTAATTGTCAATAAACAAAACAACTGTGCCAGTTATATTCGTTAATATACTTCCAACTGCCCAAAACTAGGTGCAGGTTGCCCTCTAGTGGTTGAACATGGACAACGCATTTCATTTGGAATCTGATTCTGAAGACTGAATGAAGAATCCGCACTCCCAACGTTATCCTGCCAGAGAGCGGCGGTTCGTCTACGGAAATGGGTGTGGACTAGTAATTATTAGTTTGTTTGTTTAGATAAATTACATTTAAAATAACGCGGGGACTGTTAAAGCTGTGAACAAGTGACTACAAAGGACAACAATACACAACAAACCGCAGTGCTCCAGACTGAGTGGAGCCAGCAACTTGTGAGACGTTACAGAGCCGCAGCACGACCACCGTAAGAATTGCAACTTCGTACACTGAAGCATCAATAACGTGTTTAAATAGACCAGTACTCATGTTCATTTCGTTTAGAGGTACAGTTTCTAATTTTATGTGTGACGCCTATGAGCGTAATAATCTAGCTATAACTGCCAAAGGTGGAAAAAGTTTGTTCACTAGGAACATTCCCTTATCTCTGCGCGAGGAAAGCGAATTCATGTTTCAAATAGTTAGCCATTGATGGTACTGATTTTGTAAAAAAACACAAAAGAGCTATTATAGCTTATGTTATGGTAGTACGTTTTAGGCCGTAAGAACCGAATTCTCCTCAGCGGTAACACGAAAGCGAGCACTAGTTTGTCAGTAAAGCGGAGTGATATGCACTCCGCCTCCCAGTCTAGCTACTTGTGTCCAGGATCTGGAGGACATGGCACGGGGAGACGGAGGGAAGAAACTGTGGAAAACGAGAGAAATATTTGAGAGAGTAGGAACTACACCCTAAACGTAAAAAAGAAAACGTATTGCCATGGCTTGTGTGCATTGTTAAAAGGTATGTGACTAAGCTGTTATTGAATTTTGTTTCATTAAAAGAGTGGAAGTGAACTCCAGTAAGCTAGCTACATCAGCAGGGTACGCTGGGCAGAGGCTCGCCACTTTCCCCTCGGAGGGCTGGGCTAACAGCTAGCATAGCTTAGCTAGTTTTGAGAAGTTAAAAAAGTTTCTGGAATGGAGGAAGAGGAGGAAGAAGGGTGAAGTAACTTTTGCCTACCGTTAAGAGGTAAAACTCTAGCTCATAAAGTCACATTTAAAGAGAAAACGACGTCCTGAAACATTATACTCTCAAACTAGATAACGCTAGGGATAAATTATTTGTCATGAGGTGCCTGACTGTAAATTTAAGCTAAACAAATTGTGTTCTGTTAACGTTTGCTAAGCTAGTTAGCAACTTCTCGAGGTTACTTACATTAGCTTGCTACATACCAGGGAAAGCTAATACTACTAAAATAAGGTGTTATATTATGACTGTGCGTATTTCTGTGGTAGAGTTCAATTAGAGCGGTGCTAAAAGCTATTTTTACTACTGTATGGGGATTTGTGTAACGCTAACGTTCGATTTTTCTGAATCTCATTTCTCTCTTTCTCTGGGTGGGGGGTGCTTACCGTAACTGAATGGTCTCCCATATTGTCTGTTCCCTGTACTTCAGACTTGTCAAGCATTGAAGGCAGATCGCACACAGTAGAGCAAAGTATTGTTCTTGAGTTTTTCAATGTTACGTCTTGTTAAAGCGAGAGTGACGGCATTACTTATTAGTTTAACGTTAACTCGGAAGAGACCATCAGACTGTGATAATCAACCACTTACACAGGCCAATATAACAGCGATTTCGGATGATTTTTGTTGTTTACCACTTCCAGTTTGCTTCTTTTCCAATTTGTATAGTTTCCAAAACTGTCTCCAGACATGTTACTTCAGTTAAAAGTATCCAGTGCCTCTAGTCTAACTGTTAAACTAAAACTATATGAACATTGTGCATGGGGAAATAGAAAAAAAACAATGCCGTTCTTTTGGACGATAGTCGTATACCGTGATTTAACATTGTGTTTCAATATACAAAATACTGTATGTAGGTCGAAGTCTTTGTTGTAAATGTACATCATCCATGTGCTGAGGAATTCTGAAGAGGAACCACTGATGCTTTTTGTAAGATCACAAACCATCTTTAAGCATGGTTACAGTTAATTTAGGCAATAATCAGTAAAGCAGGGGGTTCTGTTCTTCCCCCCCACCCCCCCCCCCCCCCAACCACCTTTCAAAATGCGGCTTTGAGAAAAATATGTTTGGTCAAGATCGATTTGATTTTCAGCCTTTTTGATGTCATTGGAAGTGAAAACACAAAGAGCTATCGGTGCGCACTGTTATCAGTTTGTAGAGATGATCTTTTGTAGAGCTTTATCTGAAGGGTTAGTCATTCAGATGCAAATCAGCTCAGCCCATTCGGGCAAGTTATATCTCGACATGTCCATCAAATAATTTGTTTCTGCTCGTTTCAGGGAGATTGGACATGTCCTTATGTTGAAATCTACAATTTGGCATTTATTGATCACTTTTTACAGTGTACTGGTGATAAATCACTGCCGATCCAGTCTAATAGAGTCCTGGCTACATCCTCTGACTGATCAGGCTATGTGGAAACAGCTGCTGGTGACTGTCAGAAAAAAAACGTATAGACTGATCACTTGTGTGTATGCCTCGCTACGTGTTCTACTTTAGGAGGTTTCCCTCTGCTTTCATGTAGAACATGTAGAACAATAAGTAGTGGAAGTGGGTGCAGTGCTGATGGACAGCTGTGTGCTGGAAGGGAGGTATCGGGGCAGAGATGGGATGAGGGAGGAAGCAGCTCTTTGCTTTGTGGTCACATCCTTTTTGGCTAGGTTTCACAAGCCCCCAAACAGCTGCTGCTGCTGCATGCTACATGTGTTAGAACTGTCTTCGGGCTGGGGCTGCATGACATACGCAGAAGTGTCAGATATCACAGCATTTCATTAGTGTAGTTGTGTGTCAAGATGGTTTCAAGCACTCAGTATCTCTACATTAGTAGGTGGAAACAGTAGTTTGTTGGGGCAATCATCAGAGACATCCTGAAGCAATACTACATTAATTTTTAAAGTGGTGATTCAGTATCATGTTTTTTTTTTTTTTTTTTTTGACTCATGGTTGTGCAATGCCAAAATGGCTGATAACAGTAAGTAAAGGGAGCTTTATGTATTTATTTATTTCTAATTTAAATTGAATTTAAGGTCAGAAGAGTGTTTCTCATTGGGTTTTCATATTTATGACAGTCTGCAAGTTGTACATGTGACACTTTTTCAGAGAATTGCATCATCCAAGTTTCAGCAAAGTCTCTTTATGGAAATGATGTGTCAGATCAAAAAGGGGACAAAGGGCTTTTTAATCATCCTGTTTGTCACATGCTGTGCTGAGGTTCATTTAAAATTTGGATGAAATGTATTTTGATTGTGATATTGGAATATTTGCTTATTTATCTAAATACGTAATGCCAAACAAAGTTAAGTGTTTTGCTAATCTTTACATCTGCTTCCTTTTATGTTTTGCAGAAGGCTGGTGGAGTAGAACACTGAGCACTGTGCACCAGTTGGAGAGGAGCTGGGAGTTGTTGTTGTTGAGAAGCAGTGTCTTCCTTATTTTTTAGCCTGTCATCTTGCACCGGTGAGACCTGCTGCAGCTTGTCCGTTTGACAGAGGTCCTGATCTCCGCTCCTGCAGCCTGCACCCCCTCCCTCCATCAGTGGTGGTGACCCTACTCCGGACCGCTTGCTGCAGGGCCCTTCCTGAGCAGCAGCAGCTGCGTCCTGCTTGCTGACTCCCCTCCCTCCCCTGCTTCCTGTCCTTGGTCAGACAAGGCTAAAGCCTCCTCTCCTCTCCCCAACCCCACCCCTCATCTCTGTTGGCCTCTCATACTTTCACACACACACACACACACACACACATATACACACTCACTCACATTCACACACCTAAGTGGTTTCTCTTGTTGACCACGCGTTCCAACACAGTTTTTTAAGGCTACTAACGCTAATTGGAGGTTCTCAGCAGGGGACTTTTGGACCCCCTGGATTGTGCAGCCACCACAGAAGCCCTCCCTTTTACGCTACACTGCAGCATCCAGCATGACCTCCATGTCCAGTCTCTTCTCCTTCACAAGCCCAGCAGTCAAACGCCTGCTCGGCTGGAAGCAGGGAGACGAGGAGGAGAAATGGGCAGAAAAGGCAGTGGATGCGCTCGTGAAAAAGCTGAAGAAGAAGAAAGGTGCCATGGAGGACCTGGAGAAAGCTCTGAGCTGCCCCGGGCAGCCTAGCAAGTGTGTAACCATTCCAAGATCACTGGATGGCCGGCTACAGGTTTCCCACAGGAAAGGTCTGCCTCATGTAATCTACTGCAGAGTGTGGCGCTGGCCAGACCTCCAGTCCCACCACGAGCTCAAGCCCCTGGAGGTGTGCGAGTACCCGTTTGGCTCCAAACAGAAGGAGGTCTGCATCAACCCATATCACTACAAGCGAGTGGAGAGTCCCGGTACGTACCCGCGCTTTCTCCAAATAAGCTAATCAAAGTATATGGACTTGCCTTCAGGTTATTTTTTCGATACTCAAAGCTTAATGTTTAACACTTTTTCCAATCGAAATAAATTACTTTTAAATTATCTCTAGATATTTAACAAAGACATTCTTATGACTTAGATGTGTAATTTTTAATGGCGTGGCAAGTGGTCCCATTCACATTGCCTTTCCAAATTTGTATAAGGGTGTTCAATAAGGCACAGTCATCACCAAATCTGTTAATTTGTAATGTACAATATGAAACAGGATTAGACCAGTGTGGGGCTGTGCACATCCCGTAGCTAGATCTCTGAGTAAACTGTGGAGCTGGTAAACAAATCCACAGAGGTCAGGAGGCTGTCATCTCACAGGCCTGTTCCACCCGCCCCCTCCATTTCACAGAAAATCAATATCACTAGCTCTTTAGGAGTCTTATTAGATTATATGCCTCAGGCACTCCAGATAGGGTGTGGCATCAGAGAGAGGCTTACTAAATGCATAAACCGCTCCAGACTAAACTCCCAGCACTTTCTTATCCCTATCCCTTCTCTCCGTCTCTCTCTCTTTCTGTCACTCAATCACACACCACATCACATAGAGTCACGGATGACCCTGAGGGGACAGCCTTTCTGATATAAGGATGGTTTGGGATTGCCAGCTCTTTATTGACCAGTTCAAGGATATGGACGACATGTCGGTCAGGAAAGACTGCACGTCATATCATTTAAAGCAAAGCTCACTGGGTAGTTTGGCACAGTTGTTGACAAAGTTGAAAATGAAAACAAATGTGGATGACCTCTGTGGTTATATCTTTACCAAGGTCTGTTGGTGTTTGGCAGTGTTCCGTAAATTATGTTATTCTGTTTCAAGACATGGGTTGGGATTGTACAGTATGTGTATTTTTTTGTTTTACGAAACTAAGAACTGCTACTGATATTGGCTGTATAAAGTATAAAGAAATTATATTTAGGATATTATAAAGCGGTGGTTGTTTTTGCAATTTTCTGACTTGGTATAGGTCAAATGGTGAATCAAGAAAATATTTAGTAGTTACAGCTACTTTTCCAAGAGCATGCCCATCAAGGGCTTGTCTTTCCAACACTCGCCGCATTTCCTTTATTAGTAATGGAAATTATACATTATTAACAAGGAAACGTGTTTAAGTACAACAAAAGCCCTACTTCATATAGGTTTTCTGGTTAAAGCCATACCAGACACCATAATGATCCATTTGTTTTCTTGATGATAAGAAAATACCTTTCTGTCTGTGTGTTTCATTAATTTTCAACTCTTAACTAATTTTCCTCCCCTGACTCCTTTTTTCTACCATCCAGTGCTCCCTCCTGTCCTGGTACCTCGGCACAGCGAGTTCAACCCACAGCACAGTTTGCTGGTACAGTTCCGAAACCTCACCCACAATGAGCCGCACATGCCCCTGAACGCCACCTTTCCAGAGTCATTTCAGCAGCCGCACAGCGGTGGCGGAAGCAGCAGTGGCGTTGGAGGAGGTGGAGGCGGTTCTTTTCCCATCTCTCCCAACTCTCCGTATCCCCCTTCTCCAGCCAGCAGTGGTACTTATCCAAACTCTCCTGCCAGCTCGGGGCCCTCCAGTCCATTCCAGCTCCCAGGTACGCCAGATATACTCATGTGCCTGACCCTGGGAAGATGCCAAACTATTGTTTTTTTGGATTGCTGTCAAGTAGCCAACAAGAGGCTAACTGTTAAAAAAACATTAGCCTCTGATGAGTTTCTGTTTTTTAAGTTGTGTAATGTAAGAAGGAAAATCAAGTGTTTATAATTAAGTGAGAATACACTTTTTTTTTCTTTTTTTTCTTTTTTTTTAAATAAGAGATGCAGGTAAATCCATTTGTAAAATGCATATCATTTACAAAACTCCCAATCCACGGACATTGTGGGTGCAGTACATTGAAGCATTGACATAATGAATTGTTTACTACTGTATGTCCTAAAATTCCATCTTTATAATTACTAATGGTCTAAACCCATGCATGATACACTTCATCACTAAGCAATAAAACAATGTTTTAACAGAACTCTAACCAGGTCACATTATTATATTCATCCAAATCGAGCTACGCCCCTAAATGAGAACAAAGGAAATGCCAGCTAAGCAGTGTCCAATAGAGCCAGGGCTGCTGTCAAGGCACTAACTCAGTGGGCCAGGCAACCTTTCTGTCTCGTTGTTACGGACTGGAGACATATGAGATACTTCTAACATGAGGAAATATCATTCCTTTCGGTCGTGTTCAATAGTCTTGATAGAAATACTTTGACTATTTTGTGTGTGTGTGTGTGTGTGTGTGTTGTGTGTGTGACTAGGGCTCTATTCTGCTCCCATCCAGATCTGCTGACACATCCGGTGGCTGCAGGCAGTCAGGCAGAAAAAGTTTTTCATGGCATTTTAGGATTTGAGCTTTATTATGCTGAAAAGCCCTGATGGCATTTGTCTTCGTTCACAAGCATCTTAATCATCGACATTTCCTCACTGCCATCTAAGAGGGGTTTACTGCATTGTTGTTTTCCCTGTGTGCCTCAATATGGGCTTGGAAAGCTCATATTGCATCTCTGTCGGGAATCGGTTAGCATGTGGCTTAGCAAGTGAGGAATATGTGAAATTTGACACCATTTCCGGGTACAGATCCTGTCATGATTGTCTGAGTCTAGGTGTGTGTGTGTGTGTTTGCCAGCAGCAACAACTGGTCTCATCCTCACTAACTGCTCTCTTAATGTCTCAGCTGACACCCCACCCCCAGCCTACATGCCCCCTGATGAGCAGCTGGGCCAGGAGAGCCAGTCCATGGAAACAAGCAGCAGCCTGGTGCCACCAAACATGGCCAGAGGAGGTGAGGAGTGCACACATTTAGAGTGACAATCAACCTGCTAGGGACTGCAGACTGCATGACACACCAACCCAATAATCGGCCGTCTGGCGAGGTCGGCGACTCGAGTCTGTTTGACGTGTTCCGTGCCGTCGTCCGTCAGAGGGGCCGTCTGCCTTCATTTTGGCTGACCTGGCTTGCTGAGTCGGAGGGCGGGCAGTCGGACTCAATGACTAATCTGATTGGTGGAGTGCTAATAGTGGTCTATTTCTCACTTAAAATGTTTTCAGTGAACTATTTTCGTAAAATACGAAATCGTATTTCGAACAAGCCGCCATTATCGGTCAGCTGGAGAAGCCAGACCCACATGACGCGTTCACCATTTCCGGTTTTAATTATTTATTTATTTTTTATCACGTCTCGCGCACGCGCAGAACGTACGCTCAAGTCAGCGTCGCTTCGGTGTGTTCCAAGGCACTTATTAGACCTCGGCGAGCCGACTGATCAGCCCGACTGCCTTTTCTGCCGACGGTCAGCCGTCAGGTTGGTGTGTCAGGGCCTTTAGACTGCATGGCTAAATCTGGCACATTTTCATTTTGGACTCCGTGCTCATGTAGATTAATGTGCGTTGTTCCTTTTTTCAAATAAAGAAATCGGATCAAATTTAGAGTGACAATAGCACTACACTAATAATACCAGCAGGACCAAACTGAGGACAAAATACCAATCCTGATATACAGTTTGAAACAGCTTATGGAAGTCCAAGATTCTGCACAGCAGTTTACAGTATACTTAAAGGCGCTGTACTTGATATCTAGAACATTAATATAGCCGTAAACAAATATTTGCTATATCTTTACATGGTGGAGTAATGGCATCCTGAGCTTCTCTGTTCTGATTGTCCGGCCGCGGGTGCATCTTGGTGCCAGAGCATGTGATCGGTAAGAATTTTCGCTTGTCGCTCAAAGAGCTGTTCGTTCCCTCTGCTCGGCCACTCAGTGCCATTTTGCTCAATATCGCTCCACACTCGACTCATGTTTCACCCCGCTTCACTCAAATCGCTCACCCCTCGCTCCAAAAAAGGTTGGATTTATTAGATGAACAGCATCCTCCATGCTGCCAGTGCCCAGAGCTCCGCCAGCAGTAAGTCCTCCGGATGACAGGCACCGGTGGCTTGGAGGGAGGGTGGGTGGCGTTCATCTGCGTGTACTGCCTGCGCTGCAGTAACACAAAGACGGGCTCTTGCATGCCTCAAACTTGAGCTTTGTGTGAATGAAATTGGAGTTTCTGCTCTGCACTCCATCCAGTCACGCACAGACGGCCGTGACAAAGCAATGGCATTTGACGAGTTGGGAAACAGAAGGGTGAGAGCCGTGTGGAGGCAATCCTAGACACACTTTTTTTCTGAATATTGAGTACAGCCCCTTTTGATGCACAATTTGTCTACTCAGGAAAGTTGATGTAAAAATATTCCCCTCCATCTCGACATACGTGTTGGTGCAACTGAATGCACTTACCTGACAGGGGCGGATTTTCAGTGGACTGTCCTATTTTGTTTTTCTTGTGCTCTGTGGTGGCATTCACGCTGCACCACTGCAGTGGTCTAATTAAGAATAATGCGGGAGTTACATTTTAATGCTGCTGTCTGAAAGTGCTCATATTATGCTTTTTGGCTTTTTCCCCTTTCCTTTATTGTGTTATATATCTTTTTTGTGCACATTATAGGTGTACAAAGTGAAAAAGCCCAAAGTCCACCCCAAAGGGACTTACCATCTCCAACAGAAAACACTGTTCACAAACTGCTCCAAACAGCTCTATTGTAGTCCAGCCTTTACTTCAGAGACAAACGTGGTCACTTTGTAACACACGTTATAATGCTCGCCTAGCTGCTAGCGTAGCACGCCCTCATACTCTGCTTCTGACTGGCTAGTAGTCCTTACCTAGCTACTGTCAGGGCACGCCCTCATACTCTGCTTCTGACTGGCTAGTAGTCCTTACCTAGCTACTGAGCATGTGCGACTCCCAACAAAGATGGAACAGAAGTGAGAGGTCTCACTCTGTAGCTAAAACAGAGAGCTTAACACACAGGATGTTTTTTTTTGAAAATTAAACCATGTAAACCTATTCTGGTACAACCTCTAAATACAATTATGAACCTAATATTCTTATGGAATCTTGTATTTGTATAGTATCTGAGGAGAGAGTGCAGTGCCCTGTGCAGTTGAGCTAAATAACAATAACTACTAAAGTCAAAATACAAATTGAAAAGCTTGTACAATATGGTTTAGGGATGTGATTATGTTTTAATTAAATTATCTTTCCACTGTATGAAATACTTTCCATAACAATTAGTGTTAACCCTTAGAGAACGGACCTCCTGCCGGCAGCTGGGGAGGGCGTTTACATGATCCTGTTTTTGATATAAAATAAAAACCATAACAGCTAGAGCATTTATTTTTTTTGCAGCAGAAAGCTAAGGCTTCTGTCTTTTGCGTCATTAGGTGTTACGCTCGTGACGACGTTATTACGTTACGTGACATTCGGTCCAAAGCGGGCTGATAACTAGCGGTGGGGATGTAGTATTTCCAAGGGGGTAAGCTTCTCCTCGGACCGCGTAGCTCCTATGGCGCCATTTTGATGCTACCAAGCCATCACCTCCCGTTAGCATCCCATTGACTGCCATTCATTTTGGCGCCACTTTGACAGCGAATAACTTTACATCTGAAGCGTTTAAAGACTCTATTTGTCCATTGTTTATTTCTAAAGAAACACAACAATGTATAAACGGATCCATTACCTTGTATCTCACGTTATGGCTCCGTAGCAGACGTTTTTATAACAATAGGCTAACGATTGTGTCATAACCACGCGACTTACTGTCGCATAGTAGAGGAATTACCGCATTAACTAGCATTTTAGTGATCAATAATTAGCCTATGTTATCTCCTTACATATACCTACGCTCTCCGTCTCTGCAAGATTTGGAATGATTGAGATTTCTCTTGGCACAGCTACCAGAAGACTTCCAACTTTCAGACAGGTTGCTCACGTCACATTTACATCGTCTCTCTCAGTTGGAGGCTGCGCAGTAACGCTCAGCCATCACCAGAAAAGTGCTTCTAATATCCTTCACTGGTCTCCGTCCAGAGCAACAGGATCTGTTGGTCCATTCTATATATGTCGATGAGTATTTCCCCGTGATGGCCGCAGGAGATTGTTTTCATGATCCTGTACAAAACAATCTAAAATAAAAACCCTAGAGCATTCATTCTTTTTGCAGCACAAAGTTAGGGCCTCTGTCTTTCGCGTCATTACATTGGGCAGTGTGTTTAGATGAACGTTGTTGGCTTCCCTCCATGGCACCAGCACATGGAGCTCAGAGCAACCGAGGTCTGCCGAGATCCACCTGGAGCTGATACTCCCATGCTGCCTAAATTAATTCTGTGTAACTAAAACTGTATTGCTTTGTACCATACATCTTAATCAATTCCTTATACCTTCTAGAACAGTTTTGTGGTTTTCTCAGACATTTGTCACATTTTTGTAAATTTGTTGCTTTTTCTGACATTTTTGTACGCTTTCTATTGACATAAAGCCCTACGAAAGTCATCAAAAGAGTTCCTTAGCCATCATAGAATTTAGCAAATCAAGCAAAACTGATAACAACAACCTGTTTCACAGCCTGAATATGGAAACTCTCTGCTTCTGGGGGAATTTCTGAGTCTCAGAATCGTCCAATCTGCCATATTTTTCTTTGAATGTCAGGTAATTGCAGTTTAAAAAACACTTTCCTGTGTTTTTGGTTTGGTGCAAAACTAGGCGGGCCAAAATTTATTGTAGACCCAAATTGACATACGGGCCAGATCTAAATCTGCAAGGGACCGGATTTGGCCCGCGGCCTTGAGTTGTGTGTGTGTGTGTGTGTGTGTGTGTGTGATGATGTCAGCTAAGTTTATGACCCGCCTGTTTTTATCTGACCTGTTGTGCAATTTCCCAGATGTGCAACCAGTGGAGTACGAGGAGCCAAGCCACTGGTGCTCTATTGTCTACTATGAACTTAACAATCGAGTAGGCGAGGCCTACCACGCCTCGTCAACCAGCGTCCTGGTGGATGGCTTCACTGACCCTTCAAACAACAAGAACCGCTTCTGCCTCGGACTGCTGTCCAACGTCAACCGCAACTCCACGATCGAGAACACCCGCAGACACATCGGCAAAGGTACGCCTGACCGTCGCACGCAGCGGCGCCGGAAGGTTGATCACGTGTACATGTTGTTCTTGCAGAGCTGTGGTTTGAATGTCCTGACCATCAGTTGTCTGTCTCTGTTAACCAGGAGTGCACCTGTACTATGTGGGAGGGGAGGTATACGCAGAGTGCCTCAGTGACACCAGCATTTTTGTCCAGAGCCGAAACTGTAATTACCACCACGGCTTCCACCCCACCACGGTCTGCAAGATCCCCAGTGGATGTAGCCTCAAGATTTTTAACAACCAGGAGTTTGCCCAGCTGCTGGCCCAGTCAGTCAACCATGGCTTTGAGGCCGTCTATGAGCTTACCAAGATGTGCACCATTAGGATGAGCTTTGTCAAGGTAAGGCCTTCATGCACTAAGTAGAAGATACATACATGTCTCATCCTTTTCTTTTAACAAGAGGCGAACGTCATAATCCGTGTTATTACATTTTATTCTGCCAACTTGCAGGGCTGGGGAGCCGAGTATCACCGACAGGACGTCACCAGCACCCCCTGCTGGATCGAGGTGCACCTGCATGGGCCCCTCCAGTGGCTGGACAAGGTGCTAACACAAATGGGTTCACCTCTCAACCCAATCTCCTCTGTGTCCTAATGATGGACTTGGGTGGGAGGTTGGGAGACTTTTTTTTTTTATTTTATTTTTTTTATTTTACTTTTTCTTTCTCCCCCCTCTGTGATTTATAATTTAAGGTGGTCTTAATGGCTGAACTGTTTACACTTAACTTTGGGAAGGGATATTGACTCTGGCTGGAAATTCAACAACAGCCGGAATGAGTTGTTGAAAAAACGTTATAAGCAGATACCTGGAGAAAGAGAGGAATAAGTAATGCCCAAGGGGCAGTACTGACATGGACACACTACTGCTTGACAATGCTACAACACCTGCAAGAAAAGAGGGCTCCATTGTCAAGCTTGAATCTGTCAAATGTTAAGTTTTTATTGTTTTCTCAAATGTTTTTATTCCTCTGTATGTGTAGTTTTTAATGTAGCAGAACTGTTTCACTATTCTGCCTTATGTCCGACAGACGAATTGGAATTTTACTGACCACTTCACGTCAGATATTTACAATTAAGATATAGACACGATTATGTTTACCATTAGACTCCGATATAACAAATGCTTTCTTTTTATAGTTTCTACTGCTAGAAATGAACACTGAGCTACTGCCTTTTCAGAAGGTTATGTATGCCCACCTGATTTTGTTATGGGAGATCAATCACTGAACAAGTTTAACATGCCATAAGCTAACAACATTGTGAATGTTACACCTATTGCAATAGAAGTAGTCATTTATGATATAATCAGACAATGGACATCATCATTATTGATTCTTGTTTGTACTCTCGAGTTCAAGTAAGAGTGACTGTATTTTCCATACTCACTGTATTAACAATATTGTGCACTCATGGATTTTTGTGGAGGCATATTACATTTTGGCGTGGGTACCAAGGCATTATGTTGATAAATAATTTACTTAATTAGCTCAATGAAATAAACAGGTTATTTGGTAACAATGGTTGTTAATTTTTTTTCTGTCTATTCTAGTAATACTTGGCAAGATGCAAAGGGAAATGCATCGTAATGTTCATGAACAGTGTGGAAATGTGTTGAATCAGGATGGATAAAATGTCGCCATGGCAAACCCAAAAAGCACCACAGCAAACAAGGACAGTGAATTTTAGTGACTGGAAAATATGAAGCCTACAGCTCATTTCTTTTTGCTGTAAAGCTACTACAGCGGCTTACAATAATAGTGTTATGGTATTGAAATACAATTAATGAAAAACATATTGGTTGCAATGGAAAACTAAATCACGAAAGGCAAAACGGTCACAAAACTGCTTGTCGGGACTGAGTTTAAAGTCCTCTAATTCAAATGAGATGAACCCGCTGTGTGGAGGATTACACATTCATGATCAAAAGATCAAGTGTTCTATTCTAAAAATCATCCAGATATAACTCATCCTACAGTAAATCAGCCTAACTGCATGATGCATGAGTTGTTCTGGGGCTAGATTTAAATTATAAAAGAACTACGGATAATGATATTGTCCTTTTTGAGTTCTCTTTACATCAGCTTTGAGTTAATTACCAATTGATGCCAATGCATTTTTTTTTGATTGGCCGAATTTTTTCTACTTCTATTCTTCTATTCATCCTCTGGATGAAAGGGAACATTTCTTCAAGAATCTGAAGCTAACTCAGTTGCCTTTGACTTCACTTCTAGACCTACTGTTGGTTCCCCTGGAAACTGTCCCTTCATTTACATGACAAACCGTTTCGGGTGAAAAAAACAAACTTAACCCAGTAGATATTAAATTATAAATTCCAGTAGTTTGCGGCATCAGAGACAAACATATCTACATCAAAACTTCAGTATATTTGATATTATTCTGAATTTAGCATGAGCAAGAGTTTTTGATAAAAACGGGATAGATCATACTTTAAACATATTTTTGTAGACTGATTTGCGTTTCATAATATGAAAGTTATTTTTTTTTTTGCCTGTGCAGTATTCCCATATTGTTACAGTACAGGATAATGTAACACAGATTAAACCCAGCCTGACAACTTCCCATTGGTCCACGTTGGGTATTTACCGTAAGTCTCCTAAAAGGTGGGTCACCCAACATTTACAAATACAATACAATACAAGAAATTACATTTACAAATACAACTCAGAACATTTGCGATTGAATGCAAACAAATATTGAATTCAATATACAAGACAAATTATTTTTCTAACGGCTTTTTACACCAAGTAACGCTGTGTCAGTGATGCCTTAAATTGCTCTTGCGTCAAATTACCTTAGCAGCCGGATGTGATGTGGCTCCCAAGGAGCACGCCAAAGATAAACACGTAGCCAGACGAACAGGGCGAGGGTAATACATATTATAGAGAGGCTACCGTGAAACGATCGAAATGGAGTAGCTGCTAAGAAAATAGAGATTTTAGCAGGCAAAGAGACATCCGTCAAATTAGCAAGGAGCAAGTCTTCCGCAGACTTCGAATCGGTAAGTCCCGCAGAGTACTGACAGCTGTAACGTTACCTTTTAGCTGGCTAACGTTAGCTAGCTCTAGCTAACTAACCTAATTACCTGTCTTTGACAGTAGATAGACTCTGGGGTAAAGTAACGTTACTAATACAAAAAAATATATATATTTATGTTTCTGAGAAGTATGTAACTAGCTTATTATCTTAAGTAAATGTCTCTTTTTCTCGGAAAGCTCTCACAAGGCTGCTCGGATTTTAGAGACTTCATTTTACCATGTTAGCTTTAATGCTAGCTAAAAGAGATGCCACTTCTCTATGACGATACATGTTGGTGTTTAGCTACTTTAACAAGCGAAAATATGTGAAAAGCTAGTTTGTTATGTTGCATTCAATGTAATAAATGTAGCTAGCATACAAAGGATTGATTCAGTAGCAGCAATAGTGGGAGTGTACCCAATGCTAATCAAGAGCACTGCTGAGCATCTGTGCAGGAGGAATTGAAATCAAGCATGTAATAGTTTCTTTTTGAACATTTTGCCTGCATTGATGTATGATACACTGGGTCGGGTTGTCTGTCCTAAATAAAACATCACTAACCTTATTCACCTTTTATACTCCAGCTGTGACTTGGGGATTTATTGTAATGTAATGCTGTATCAGTTGTATCCTTTCATACATTTGTCATCAGTTATTTTGACAAGTTAAATTTTTTCCTTCAAATCCTATTACTCAAAACTCATTAAAATGTCCTAATCAGATTGCTATTTTTTAAAGAGTCATTTGTAGTAAGGATAGAAACTTGAGTTCAAACTCAACACTTTTGTTCACCTGGCTAGTTGACAGGTCTCTGTGTTTTCTCCCAGCCCTAAAAGCCTTCTGTTTACAGAAGAACTTGTGTAATGTTTACAGAACATTACATTTAAATGAATGTATATTTGTTATTTTGCAAGGAATATACTTTATAGTGATATGTATGTATGTGTGTGTATGTACGTATATGTATGTGTATATGTGTGTGTGTGTGTATGTATGTGTGTGTGTATATATATATATATATATATATATATATATATATATATATATATATATATATCTATATATATATATGTATATATACATACATATGTGTGTGTGTGTGTATATATATATATATATATATGTATATATGTGATGATGTGTATATATATATATATATATATATATATATATATATATATATATATATATATATATATATATATATATATATATATATATAAAAATATGAACATAGCCGAGAGATATCTGACCAAAATGTTCCAGCACAGTGCTACGTTTTATTTGCATGCTGCTCCGCTACATCAATCAGCTTTCACTTGCAACAACCTTCTTCTTCACCCTTCATCTGTGTCTTTCTCCCACTCCCCCCACCAGTATCTGTAGCTGAGTCCAAAATGGTGCGAGCTACTTTGGTGACTGCCACCAGTCTGGCACTGACTGGGGCTGTGGTGGCACATGCTTACCTCCTCAAACACCAGTTCTACCCGACTGTGGTCTACCTCACCAAGAGCAGCCCCAGCATGGCGGTAAGAGCAGGGCTTAAGTCAAAGTCAAATCTTGAGTTTGCTACAAATAGCTGACAATATTTCTTCGAAGGCCATACCAGTGACATTGTGACAAATTAAGCTTTTCGTTTCTGGTATCAGGTGTTGTACATTCAGGCCTTTGTGTTGGTGTTTCTGCTGGGAAAGTTCATGAGGAAGGTGTTTTTTGGACAGCTAAGGGCTGCAGAAATGGAGGTAGAGTTGTTTTTATATTTAGGACTCACATTCAGTTTTAATATGCAGTCAATGCATGGTCTCAGCTTTAAATGACAACAATGCATCTTATCTAATCAGCCTCTTTTTGTTCATGTGCATTCACGTGTCTTTCCTGTCCACCCTCAGCATCTGATTGAGCGCTCCTGGTACGCTGTGACTGAGACGTGCTTGGCGTTCACTGTGTTCAGGGACGACTTCTCGCCTCGCTTTGTCGCCCTCTTCACACTTCTGCTCTTCCTGAAGTGCTTTCACTGGCTGGCTGAGGACCGGGTGGACTTTGTGAGTGATGAGGGAAAAACAACTTCCTTATCTTACATAGTACACACAGTATACTTAATCCACTTAATCCGCATGCATGCAGTATATTGTTTAAAAGTAGAAAAGAAACATGGGACAAAGTGTGTGGCATACCAGAGCTGAACAAACATCGTTATTTGATAATTCAGTCATGAATTTAGTGTAAAGGGCCCTTACTGTGCCATGCTTTGAGTTGAAAAGTATTGTTTGGATGTTAGTTAGGAAGCTTTACCCAACTGCTGTTACTAGACAGCATTCCTTGGCTGAATACCTATAACAAATAAATATAAATACATATTACATGTTTCGGTGCACCTGTAATGGTGTTGGCAATCATTATGTAAAAAGATCATTCAGAATCACAATTGATGATTAAATAGCCATAAGTGGCTGCACGTTTAAAGTAAATCATGTTTGTTTCTGTTCTTTTCGTTCTTTTTTTTTATTTTTTTATTTCAGATGGAACGGAGTCCAAACATATCCTGGATTTTTCACTTCAGAGTATTATGTAAGTACACGTTACTAGGGGTGGGAATCTCTAAACTGATTTATTGATGCATCTCGATGCAACAATTTTTTTTTTATGTACATTTCCATGCGTGATTTTTAAAAATATACATATAAATCTGAGTTTGATAAGCTAATCACTTCCTAGACCAAGCAGCTAGACAAAGCTTAGATTCTGACATATACAGTATTTGTCAAACACAAGTTTTAATGAAATGTTTTGTCCACAAGGTTTTTATTTTGTAGTCATTCCATGCTTAAGCCTTAAACATGCTTGTGGAAGTCCCCTTCTCTCCCAGTAATCTTCAGTAATGTCAGAGGCTCAGTCATCTTTAAAGGTGGAGAATTGTTAGAACATGTAACATGAGGTGGTCAGATGTCATGTGATAAAGTAGATGAACAGCCTATATGTGTTTTGCCTGATTATTTTATGTATGTCTAATTAGACTGCTGCTGTTACTAGACAGCAGTCCTTGGCTGAATATATATACATTTATATGTATATAATATACATTTTCGGCACGGTTGCCTAAACTCTAAGTTGTTGTCCATTATCCCATCCTCTTTCAGTCACTCTGTTTTCAGATTTGTACTTGTCTGGAGACAGTAACTACAAATAAAAATCAGCCATTTTTTTTCTTCAGATTATAAACTTATCAGAATCGAGCATCGAATCGTTCTAGAGAGAATCGCGATGCATCTAAGAATCAATCTTTTTTTTATTTTATTTTTTTATTTCTTTGACTTCTGTCTCAGCCTCTTTCCGTTGCTTCTTCTGTACTTATGAAACGAGTCTTTTGGCGAAATGAAACCGTATGCAAAGCATTGCAGTTTGCACATGAGGCCAGGTGCACCACAGTTTAATGGAGCACAACAGACCAGTAAAATGGTTGATATTAACAAACCACAACACCATTTTCAGTCATCTTGTCAGACGTATTAAGTAGTGATCTAAGTGGCCCTTTGATTACATAACAGTGTCTCCCCCGGTGTATTGCCAGCCTGGTAAACCAACCGGGCCTAAGCCACTGGGAATTATTTTAAGACTACAGTTTTCTTTACCGCTCGGTTAGAAACTTAGACAGTCCTATTTTCAAATGTCCAGTTAGCTTTTAGCACTGACTTAATGTAGAGCCCAATGGAATTGGTGTTAAAGCTTTTTGTATATTCTCAATTTTGCGTTTCCGTCCATGATTCTGTTATCACAGAAACGAATGGGCTCTACATGAATGCTGCCAGGACAGCTGGTAGCTCTATCAGGGCTTCATGCTCATTTCCAGTTTGATTTCCAGAATCGGGCCCAGTAGCTAGGGCTGCACCACATGAGCAAAATATGTAAAAGTAAAAGTAAGTCGATGGATATGCGAAAGTGAAATGGTGATAACATAATAGACATGAAATAGACAATCTATAACGACTGAGATGTAGTAAAGAGTCAGAAAACAGTCAGAGATAGTGATGTGGATCCAGTGATCAGTTATAGCGCAGTGTATGTATGTATATGTGTGTGTGTGTGTGTGTGTATATATGTGTGTGTGTGTGTGTATATATATATATATATATATATATATATAATGTGTGTGTGTGTATGTATGTATATATAAAAAATGTTGGGCTTCTCCGCCTTTAATTGATAGGACAGCTAGGTGAGAAAGCGGGGAGAGAGAGGGGGAAGACATGCAGGAAATCATCACAGGTCGGACTCAAACCCTGGACCTCTGCGTCGAGGCACAAGCCTCTCTGTATATGTGCGCCCGCTCCACCCACCGAGCCAACCCGGCCACAACGACACATTTTAAAGTGCAGTTTTCAAATTGATTTTTTTCTTTCAATTACCACAAAACATCTCTGAGTGTATTACGCGACATATTGCAACCTTTCGCAAGGTGCTTATTGCACCAGTTGATATCGCGATAACAATAAAAAAAGATATCTCGTGCAGCCCTACCAGTAGCTATTCAAGTTTTTAAATAACTGTCCATCAGATACGTCTTTAAACACGATGTATGTACTTGTTTATTTTGGGCAAAATCAAAGATGTTGATTTCCGCGTTTCTATGGAGCTTCTGCACAGAAGTCTTATTCAGTGTTCTTTTATTTCCTGCAGCTCTCATGGGACTGCTGGCTGTCCTGGACTTCCTGTTTGTCAACCATGCCTGTCATAGCATCATTACCCGAGGAGCCTCAGTCCAGCTTGTTTTTGGATTTGAGGTTTGTCATACTTTAGTTGAAGCTGAATATCAGCTCTTTGTTTTTAGCTTTAAAATGCTTATTTAGCCCACCTTGGGCAATATAATATAAGACAACAAACAACAGATAAGACATGTCGGAGGTACAGTAAAAGCCCGCTGTGCTTCATCAGTGTTGTAGTCGAGTAACCAACTGTCGAGTCCGAGTCAAGTCTTGAGTCCCCGGTGTTTTTCGAGTCCGAGTCACTAAACGAGTCCCAGTGGCGTCACCATTATCTGAGTTCGAGCCTGAGTCAAGTCACAAGTCCAGAGGATAGCGACTCGAGTCGGACTCTAGTCCGAGTCCAGGACTCTAGTACTCCCATCACTGCCTGTTTAGTCTCGCATTACCAGACCTTCCTCCACAGCGCCGCGGAGGAAGGTCTGGCTAGTCCACACAGCATTCCGGGATGGGAGAAAAACGTGTTCTTGTTTATTGGCATTTCTTTAAACCAATCACAATCGTCATGGGCGGCGGACGGAGCAACGCCCGTGACGTGTGTGGAACATGTGTACGTTCAAAGGTTGTTTTAGTCGTTCAACAGAAAACTCAGATTGGACAGATAGTCTAGCTAGCGTTCTGGATTTACCCTGCAGAGATCTGAGGAGCAGTTGACCATAGTCCTCAGAAATCCACCGGAGGTTAGAACACCAACACAAAGAAAGAGGAAGGGGATGGACATTCCGCCGAAATGAAAGACATCCGGCAGAATTTCCAGCGGCACCTGAACAATCCCGGAAGCGGAACGTCGTGGATATAGACTACTGCCTGTTACACATAAAAGTAGTCCGAAACATCACCCAACTTCTGAGTCCTATTTCATGAATGCTCGATTCCCAAGTCCCAAGTTATCAGTACCCAAGTTGAGTCCAGAGAACTGTTCACCACAACCTCTTACTTTAATCCTTTTCATACCACACGGTTGTTGTGGATAACACTTGCTAACACACACACACACACACACACACACACACACACACACACACACACACACACACACACACACACACACACACACACACACACACACACACAACAATGGACACAAATGTTCTCATTAGGATATCTTCTCTGTGTGTGCCCCTCAGTATGCCATCCTGATGACCATGGTGCTCACAACCTTCATTAAGTACCTTCTGCACACTATTGACCTGCAGAGTGAGAATCCCTGGGACAACAAGGCCGTCTATATGCTCTACACGGAGCTCTTCACAGGTACTGTATTCAGCTGGAGTTCCAAATGTGATGCCGGGATATTTTTGTGTGTAGTTCAAGACAAAAAATAGTCGCAGCCATACTAAAATAGGAATTGATGTTTGTTTTTTTATTCCAGGTTTCATCAAAGTGCTCCTGTACATTGCCTTCATGACCATCATGATAAAGGTCCACACCTTCCCCCTGTTTGCCATTCGGCCCATGTATCTGGCTATGAGGTGAGCCGTTGTGTGCCTCTCTGTTTGTGTGATGCTCGCAAGGTTTATTACGTTTTTGTTACTTCCACTCCTCTGACATATGACAGAAAGTAGAGTTCTCTAAATATTCTTAAAGGGGATATATCATCATAAACGCATGTAAACATTGTTCTGGAAGACACCCAAAACTGAAGTTAAAGTAAAGTATGAACTTAAAATATTAGCATGATATGTCTCCTTTTTAAAATGTGTGTAAATGGAGTTTGGTAATTTCCAATTCTTGATGATGTTATTTCATATTTTAAGTGACATTTCCAAACTGTAAGTTTTAGACAAAGGTTTTAATATAATTTTTCGTCACTTGATATTTTGAATTCACATTTTAGGCGTGTTTTGAGATTGGTTTCCTCTTTTTCTCTCAGGCAGTTCAAGAAAGCTGTAACAGATGCTATAATGTCTCGGAGAGCCATCCGCAATATGAATACACTGTGAGTAATGTTGAGCCTTTCCTGATTGCACCCTATTGTATTTGTAAACATTTCCCAGTGCCTCTTTCCTATTCATTAATACATCATTTGGTAAGCCGATACCTGGTCAAGTGGGATTTCAAGTATCATTTAATGACACGGAATATAGCCCTTGATGCAAATGAACATCCAGTCTCTATTCGGTGTGAATGTGTTTGAGAGGTTGCTGGGAAACATGCACACTGTTACACAGTAACTTCGACAAGCTCCTACTCCGGTTGTAGCAGACCCATATGAGTTGTCTGATATGCTTTTTGTCCTGATTACGATACATGGGTGCCGATTTAATTTTGTATTGCGATTTTCATTTATCGTGATTCTAGAAGTATTGCGATTCGATAGTATTGAGTGTTGCATCTTTCTTTTCCTTCTTTAACAAAAACAATAGTTGAATAATACACTTCCTCAGACAATATATCATGAGCCATTTCTAATAACTAATTGTTTTCTAAAAGGAATGTGCATCACATATCAGCCAGTCAGTCTGACATTTATTTCATTTGTAAAGAAGTACGTAACATGGATCTTCTGCATTTTCTGCTTTCGGTCTGTTTTTGCTGGAAACGGATGTGATGTAGTCGCTGTCAGCCCCCTTGTATAAAACAGTGGTTGGCGTATTCTCTAGACATAGTTATGCTTGAGCTCTCTACAGCAAGGATTAAAAAAGCCAAATCCTCAACTATCAGCCTATGGAAAAGTGCAGCAGCATAAATATCAGACCTAATGACCTCAGCGTCACAAGAACTAGAGGAGAGCAACAAGGCAAGGTGTGATTTCTGTTTGTTTATTTGTTGTTGTTGTTTTTTTTCCTCGAGACCGCAGAGTGTGGGTAATCTTTAGCCCGGGGATATTTGAAAGCAGACAATACATTTAAATCTATAGTTCAAGACTGAATAAAACCCTAGCTAATCAATTCTCTGCTGTTCTTTACTCGTCTAACGGTTGCCTGTGTTCAGGTACCCTGATGCTACTCCTGAAGATCTGCAGGCCTCTGACAACGTCTGTATCATCTGCCGAGAGGAAATGGTCACCGGAGCCAAGAAACTACCTTGTAATCACATTTTCCACTCCAGGTGAGCCATGTGGTCACCAGTCTGACTCGGGATGTAAGGTTCGGGACTGCAAACGACTGAAACAACGTAGATGTCAGATATAGTCAGCATCTACAGTAGCTGATGGCACACACAGTTCCTGTATTTAAACAGTAAACAAGTCGGTGTGGCAAATGAAACGCGACTTAAAGGAGAAATCCGGCACAAAATGAACCGGCAGTAACCAGTAACATAGCTCAAGCACCGCGTTCGTCGTTCGACTGGTCGTGGCTGTTTTCCCCAAGATGGCGCCCGCCTGTACACGTGAACGGTACGGTCTTTCTAAACTCTCTTTGTGATAAACTGTCTGTACACTTACAAAGTTCCTCTAATGCTTCGGTTTACATGTAGGGACCCTCATTATTCTACAGTGGAAGTGTGGTGCTATGTTGAGCCTTGTTAGTGGTGTAGAAATAGAGATTTCTTTTTACTTTCGCATGCCCTGACGACTAGCGTTATAAGCTAATTAGCAGTTTGCGATAAAACTGGTCACATTCGATTAGCATGAAAACATATCTCAGAGAACGGTCGACTCGGTACACGTGTTATCAACCCCTAGCTTCATTTTGCGCCGGATTTTTTCTTTTGAAGTGGCTATATGTAACTTTCAGTTTGTGTTGATTCTAGCGGACGCTTTGGACAAAAGCGGTAATGATTTTACCATACCTGCTGTCGTTAAGGTCTTTTCTTTACGGTGCTGTATTACCCACTGTATATTACTGAGTTATTAGCGTTACGGGGAGGTCATATACTTGCGATGAATGTTTTGCTCAGACAGAAAATCATTCATTTACAATTAGAGAATAAGCTACAGATGCAAAATTGTATTTCAAGTGTTGCATACGCTAACTTAGCCTGGATATATCTTAACTAAAACCAGGCGCTAAATGGAAGGGGGATGTCATTTATTGTAGGCTACTGACGTACAACCACATCGCGCATTGTAAAGTTATTTTATGAATGAAATAGACATATTACATACCTGAGGGCCAGTTCGGGGTCTGTTTTGAATCATTTCAAATCCCGTATTTGTCTCCATCTGTTGAAAGCCCGAAAAATAGCCTTCTTTTCACTGTTAGTCTCGTTTGCTGTTAAAGGGTCATTTATGATCATTAACTACACAGTTTCAGCATAAAAGTTACATATAGTAACTTTTTAAAATAAGAACCATTGGCATTGCTGCATGTTTTTGTAATAGCATTGTTGACGTCCTCCGTCCCCCCCAAACACACACACAGCTGCCTCCGCTCCTGGTTCCAGAGGCAGCAGACCTGCCCAACCTGTCGCATGGACGTCCTCCGTGCATCTAATAACAACCAGACGCCAGCCCCGGCCCAGGCCCCGGCCCCGGCTCCTGCGGCCCCGGCCAACGTCCCCGCAGCCCCACCCGCCAATGGTGAGTGTCAACCACCAGTACACATGAACACAATCTCTGTTCTAGCCTTCTGCCTACACCCACATTATTGACGATGTAAAACACGTGTCATGTGGGTGGAAAACTGTCAAACAACTTGTGCAATACTGCATATTCCAGTACTTAAGGGTACACTTATCTGTTTCGCAGACAGAATGTTCCTTTTTATATCTACTGAAACGTTTCCATTCATGGGCTTAAAGCTTTGCGTGACTTTTTTATAATAATGAACGTCCGTTACATTTAAGCCGTTGCCAAATGAGTTGCTACAAAGCTAATGAAGACTTTCAGCTCCACACAACTCTCTGGATTTCTCAGTGTGACTATGTTCAGAAGATTGTGGCGTCCGGTGACTTTCACGCGCAGAAACTGAATTTTTCCACGTTTTCAGCACTTTTATTCACTACCACCAGTATATACACCACTAACACTAACCCACTTTCACTTTCAGGTTTCAGAGCGCTGCGTTGCAAGTAGTTGCAAGTAGTTGCAAGTAGTTGCAAGTAGTTGCAAGTAGTTGCAAGTAGTTGCAAGTTTCATCTTGTCTCGTCAAAAACTGGGCTTTGAAGTCACACGTTTAAAGCGACACTATGTAACTTTTCCCGCTTTGGTCATTGGAACTATAGCTCACTGTAGTTCCAATGAGACAACCTGTAGGGGGACCGAAGAGGGAAAAGTTACATAGTATTGCTTTAAATTCTACCCATAATGGCTTTGAACGAGACATCTTTAGTCATTTTCAGGACACATTGATTTTTCATTTTCACTTTCTGTCTGAATATATCTGTATTCACCCTCTGTTTTTGCGCCTGTCTCTTTAAGCCACCCTTTCTGAAAAAGCCCAGTCTGCTCTGATTGGTCAGTGTTTTCCGGGTCTTCCGCATCTGTGCTCTTGGTGCCTCTGCACCTCTGTCATTGCAGCCGGGGAATGACTTTAGCGGCACTTTTTAGGATACAGTTTTATATAGTATGGTTGTGACTTCACAACCGTACGGAAGTCCTGACGGCTCGTTTAAAGGCACAGTTTCTGAATACGGGCTGTGTGCACTTTCACAGTGTTTTAATACTTTTACAGTATTTACATAACTCCACTACCTGCGTTTATAATATAAAAAGGACATGGAAATTTCACTTTTTACAATATGGGATGAGAAACTACTCCAGAAATCTTAGTTCGATATGTTTTTCAGTCCCACTTTTCTTGCTCAATTAACAAGTAGTGTAGCCGGTCACGTTGACCACGTTGCAAAGCATATTAATTGTGTTTTGAAGCGTCCTATGGTAACTACACATTTGGACCATTTTCCAGGGTTGGTAAGGATCCCTTTTTGTTCCGTTTCCTCTCTAGTGGCCCCAGGCATGTTACCCGGTTTTCCTCCGGGTGTCTTCCCCTTCTGGGGTCCCTTCCCCGCAGTGCCGCCTCCTGCTGCAGCTCCTGGTGCCACCGATGCTCCGCGAAGCAGCACAGAGGCTACGCAGGCAGCTGGTAAGGATAACCTGGCTCTCCTGCCACAACTTAGCCAGTTTACCACACCACAAAAAGGATAATCAAACCCAAAGTATCCAAAACAGTTTGCCAATGTCACGCTACAGATAGTATCTTCGCACCTGTGTTGTTTTATTTGATTTTATACTCTGGGATAGCTTGACATCCACCCAAAATGTTTGTGTGTTTGTATCCTCAGGTTCCAGCCCGGCCACTGCGTCGACTGCAGACACCGCTGCAGGCGCCGCTGCTCCAGGACCGGCCATGCCGGGCTTCCCCTTCTCCTTCCCCCCGCCTCCCTTCCCCTCTGCACCATGGCTGCCCATGCCACCACCTCCTCCCTTCGGTAACCACAAACGCCCTTTACTCTCTCGCAGACTAAAATAAATACACGCTTTGGTGACTTTGACACTATTGTCAAAAGATCACCTGCTGCAGAAAGTAGAAATACAGGGAAGGAAGCATGTGTTACTCAGTCATAAGAATAGAAATAATAAGAAATTTTAAAATACATGTGGATGAGTCATGATGATAATATTGACTTGACTTCTTTGTTCAGCCTTTGTTTAGGGAAGTGCTGAGCATTACCATAGCAACATACAATCCGGTCACAGGGTGTGAAAGTACCTAGCATTTCCCTTTTTCTTCTTTTTTCATCTATTCACTGTTGTAAAGAGTGTCTTTTCCTAATCTAGTTACAAAGTGTTCACACCAGATCGATGTATCATTACACCCCTAGTTGTAGCTGATGCCCTATTCTCCTTCGACCTTGTTTTATTTAGAAATGAACCCCCCCCCCCACATCTGAGTTTCATGTGGCGCATTCGCACGGGATAAGCAGAGCCTGCCTTTACTCAAAAAAAAAAAAGCAGGCTCCCCCCCCCAATAATCCATCTTCACGAGAGGGATAGAAAGGCACACAGTAAACAAACCTTGAAAAAATGATATACGACCGCGCCAAATCCCAGACACGTCGATTCACACGGGACTAATATTATCACACAGGGTTTCCGTGGGGTCTTAAAAAGTCTTACATTCGCTGAAGTATTGTGTTCTAGGTCTTAAATCATTTTAAAGCGGTCTTCATTTTCCTACATCAATGTAACACTACCTCAACTGCTCATTGAAATGATCCCGCAGCGCTTTAGAATGTTGTTATTCTGTGGTGTTGTAGTTCTTTCTGTCGCTACTCCAAATATAATTTGCTGTATTACGACTAGAAATGAGACCAACATGCTGCTTATATTTTAGCCGGTCTAGACACCATTCCTATAATGCCAATGAGGAAAGCTGGGAATTGTTTCAGACAGTGTTTCCAGACTCTGACATCTGACTTTGCTATTGATGTTGTGATAGAGGTCTTAAATTTCATTCATAATGATCTTTAAAAAGTCTTCATTTTGACTTGGTGAAACCTGTAGAAACCCTGTCACAGGACCTTGGTGCTCGGCGAAATATGGTAGGTCATTTGCGGGGGGAATTTTTACTTGACAAATTACCGACCACAGATCACAGACGACCTCCGTAATTACTACAAATGACTAGAGGTTACAGGGTAATACTAATCCCGTGCCAATAGGGCTTAAGTTGAAAGTTTGTTTCACCCGGACCAGTTTGTATTAACGCCTCCTCTCGCCTCTCCTCCAGTGTCATCAATGCCCCCTCCTCCTCCCTCTCTGTCCCAGCTGTCTGAGGAGGAGCTGAGGGAGCTGGAGGCAGAAGGGCGGCGGGGCCTCGAGGCCAGGCTCCAGTGTCTCCAGAACATCCACACCCTGCTGGACGCCGCCATGCTCAACATCCACCACTACCTGAGCACCGTCGCCACGCTCGTGTAACTAAACCTTTTTGTTGAAGTCGCATCATCCCAAAATAAGCTTGAATTAGTCATTAAATGCAGCTCTTATTATTATTATTATTATTATTATTATTATGTTATTTTAAGAATTAAGGATATGTATTTAAAGGTCCTATGACATGCTGCTTTTTGGATGCTTTTATATAGGCCTTAGTGGTCCCCTAATACTGTATCTGAAGTGTCTTTTATATAGGCCTTAGTGGTCCCCTAATACTGTATCTGAAGTCTCTTTTATATAGGCCTTAGTGGTCCCCTAATACTGTATCTGAAGTCTCTTTTATATAGACCTTAGTGGTCCCCTAATACTGTATCTGAAGTCTCTTTTATATAGACCTTAGTGGTCCCCTAATACTGTATCTGAAGTCTCTTTTATATAGGCCTTAGTGGTCCCCTAATACTGTATCTGAAGTCTCTTTTATATAGGCCTTAGTGGTCCCCCTAATACTGTATCTGAAGTCTCTTTTATATAGACCTTAGTGGTCCCCTAATACTGTATCTGAAGTCTCTTTTATATAGACCTTAGTGGTCCCCCTAATACTGTATCTGAAGTCTCTTTTATATAGACCTTAGTGGTCCCCTAATACTGTATCTGAAGTCTCTTTCCTGATATTCAGGCCTTAGTGCAGAATTACAGCCACTAGAGCCAGTCCCTACAATGAGCTTTCCTTAGTGATGCGCCATTTACTGTGTCTGTAGCTCTAAACTGCTATTGAGTATGAGAGACGCATGTGGAGGGTGGGGGTGTGGCCTTGACCAACTGCCATGCTTTGCTTGTTTTCAAGTCATGATGTCTCTTTTTCTCATGGGTAGACAAATAGCTGGGTCGGGCTAATGCTGTAGATAGGGGCAGGTAACCTTTCCCCTTATGACGTCATAAAGGGAAGATTCCAGATCGGCCCATCTGAGCTTTCATTTTCTCAAAGGCAGAGCAGGATACCCAGGGCTCGGTTTACACCTATCACCATTTCTAGCCACTGGGGGACCATAGGCAGGCTGGGGGAACTCATATTAATGTTAAAAAAAACTCATAAAGTGACATTTTCATGCCACTGTTTATAATTAGAATGAATATGTGTAAAAGAATCAAGTTTGACCAGTTTGTTTGTTGAATGTCCCTCCCCTGCTGTGTCCTCCACAGCCCTCCTCGGACTCAGGGCAGCACTGGAGAAGCCAGTGGGACAGACGACGCTGCTTCACCTCCTGCAGCGGGCAGTAGCACGGCCAGTCCCAGCCGGGAGAGGGACTCCTCCAGCTGTAAGTAGACATGACGGTTCACATCAACTATATAATAATAATAATAATAATAATAATAATAATACGTTTATTTGATGTAGCACCTTATTACAGACAAAGTCACAAAGTGCTTCACATGATAAACATTTGTAAAAATACAGTACAATCCAACAGAAAATAAACAAGGGAAAAAATAATTGAAAGCCCAATGAAAATCATTTAAAAGATTAAAACCTAAACATGAGTCAGAAGTGAATTTGAACAAGTGTGTCTTCAGCTGCTTTTTAAAGCTTCAACAGAGACTGCAGAGCGTAGGACAGCAGGAAGCCACCGCTTCAAAGGAACGGTCGCCTTTTAGTTTCCAGTCCCTCCAGAAAAACGCGATTATGCGATCGCATAACTCAATGCATAATCAGCCAAAGTCTGCATATTTCTGCGGGGGCCGCATTATTTTTCAAAAACGCCGCACTTTCGCCGCATCAATTGCCGATTTCCACGCAAAATATGCGGGGCTTGCTTGATTTCATAATCCCCGCATTTTCGTTGCAAAAAAGTCCCATATATTTTAGCAGAAAGTTGAGAAATGTTGCATTTACTTCACACAAGAGCAGCCCTTTCCCCCTGTTGCCATGGGAACGTTATGAAGTGACGCAATAACGCACATTTTTTAAGAAAACTTAAATAATCAAGGATTTTTGCCCGCAACAATCACAAAAAAACTCCGCATTTTTCTGGAAGGACTGAGTTTTTACGCGAGTGCGTGGGACCACCAGTAATCCCTGGTTAGAAGACCTGAGGGACCTGTTAGTAGTGTACGGATGGAGCAGCATGTGGCCCGCCAACCGCAGGTTGCTGACCCCTGCACTATAGCTTTCTATCAAAAACCTTGAATCCATTTTATTTCTTTTTTTTTTTTTTCTTTCTCGTTTCCAGCCGAGCAGGCGGACGGAGCTACGGTCTCCTCTCAGCCGGCCGACTCCACTTCTTCTACCGCTTCGGGCGCGGAAAGAAAAGAAGAGCTGGACGAAGGAGCGGCGGGGGCGGGGCTGGGGGAGGAGGGCGAGGACGGAGAACCCAACGCCGCTGAGCTGAGGCGCCGACGCCTTCGCAAGCTGGAGACGTCATCGCCGTCACCTTCTCCCCCTCCAGACAAATGATCCGCGTTGTGCTTGTTCTCTGAATTCCTCCATGGTTCTGACTCGAGACGCGTCGCTCCGGACCAATAGGAACTGGGAGCTTCTCACAGGCTCAGGTTTCTAACTGCGTCGAGTTGGACTCAGGCTACCGGGAGACGCAATGATCGGTACCGCATTATCTGGACTGTTGCTGTGTCAGATAGCAATAGCACGACTTCAATTTTATTTTATTTTTTTCTTCCACCGCCCCCCCCCCCCCCAAAAAAAAGACTACTGCAATAAGAGTACTGCAGGTGTTTGTAGGTTTAATCGAGTGGAAGACGAATTTCGAACCCATTTATTTGGTCAATGTGAGAGAGACAGACTGTTTGGATTTGTGTTTGGTAGTTTTACTGTCGGTGAGGTTCTTTGCCTGCACTTTGATTTGTTGTTTAATTCAGCTTTCTTCAGTATAAAGGTGGTCCCATTCCCCACATCAACATGTTACACAGCATCTGCATTGAATTCAAATCAAAGGGGAAGTTGATCAACGGCTCTGGCTTTCTTTTTTTTTTTTCGTTAACATTCGTCGGTCTTCTGTCGCCACCGCCGATATTTGAATGTGTAAATACTGTATAAAGAGTTTTAATAGGATGATCTGTACATAATGCAGAATAAACTGTTTGACTGAAATGACAGTGGCACAACACGTATATCGGTGTGTATGTTCACAAACTGATGGAATAGAGTTGGAGTGTGTTCAAGTGAAGCTCATAGACTCGTAGGCTTTCTGTGTCGGAGCTTTAATGTTGCCTTTTGAATAAAAGATTGAACTGTAAAATTAGAACTTATTATCACTCGTAGGCCTACGTATACGTACAAACCTCCTTTTTAAGTTAGTTTTGTAGGCTCAAAATATTTGGGAAGAAGTTTTTAAGGTTCTCTTGCCAGAAGATCTGCAGCCCTTCCCAGTCAGATTGTCTTAAGAAGTGATCATGTGTGCTTTTACTGTTGTAATGTTATTGTCCTCAAGTAATGCTTCAACTTACAGATCTGTCAGAAGTTTCCTGGATAGAAGTATGTGTTTTGGTACTAATTATAGGGACGATTTGAATTTCCTTAAAAGAATAGCTCTCTTTCAACCCAAGTACATCTTCCATTCAGTATTCATTTAAGGCTATGCTCACACTTGGCGTCTTTTCTTAAAGGTGGAGGGTGGGGGTGTGGCCTTGACCAACTGCCACTTTTCTCATGGGCAGGCCAAATTCTCTGGGCGGGCAAAGCAGAGAAAGGCGAGGTAGTAACCTTTCCCCTTATGACATTATAAAGGGAAGATTCCATATCGGCCCATCTGAGCTTTCATTTTCTCAAAGGCAGAGCAGGATACCCAGGGCTCGGTTTACACCTATCACCATTTCTAGCCACTGGGGGACCATAGGCAGGCTGGGGGAACTCATATTAATGTTAAAAAACCTCAGTGATATTTTCATGCCATGGGACCTTTAACTTGCCAGCGTCTGTTTTACATTATAATCCTATGGAGTAAACCGTGTTTTCAGAAAAGTCGTGAGTGCTTTTTTAAAGGCCACCGCCGACTTCTTTTCTGTAGCTCAGGGCGTCATTTTTTTATTTATTTATTTTTTTTAAAGAATTTTTTTGGGGCATTATAGGCCTTTATTTTTTTTATAGGACAGATGAAGACCGTGGCCGCTGCGTCGAGGGGTAAACCTCTATATATGGGCGCCCGCTCTACCAGGTGAGCTACCCAGGTGCCCGAGGGCGTCCATGTGAAGTTGAAAAAAGTTCAACTTTTCTGAAAAAACGCCCTACGTCAGGCTTTTTTGACAGCCGACCAATGACGAGCAGAGTAGCCAGACCTAACGTTAGCACCGCTCCACGTAGCGCTCTCGGATCCTGTAACGTTGGCTGTTGTCATAGCAACAAAAGCCGCTCTTGGCTGCTTTTTGGAACAAAACCGCTGCCAGCTTCTTCTTTTTTTTCACTACAAGCGCCCTAGTCAACTTTTTCTTGTCAAAAACAATACGCTAAGTGTGAACATAACCTGATATTGTAAACTGATTTGTTGAAATGTTCTTTTACACATTTGTCAAAATGATGTTTGACGTTCAGCTGCCCTGTGTGTACCAAGCAAGTTATTTTCCGTATATTAATATTATCAAGTTACATTGTTCTTTCCGGGGAAACGATTAGGAAATTCTGCAGAAATCACAGAACTGTAAAAGAGTGTAATGACCAGGATAAGACAATACTTAAAAGTAGACCTGATGTTCACCAATGGATTAAACATTTAAAAATCTAAAACACTCTGGCATGGTTTGGAAAGTGTTGGCACTATTTAAAGGTGCAGGAGGTAAGACTTATAAAACTAACTTTCTGTCGTATTTGCTGAAACTGACCCTATGTTCCAGTAGAACTACATGAAGCAGGTAGCCTGACAAGCCAGACCCACATCCAGATGTTGGGTCTGGGAACTCCCTATTGGCAGGGCTCAATCCGAGGGGCGGGATAAACGGTTGTCTTTCAAATTCCCTCTGCACACAATAGGATAGCGCTACAACCAACCAGAGCAACGCTAGCTGATAGATTAAACTTTTGCCGTATCCGGTCGGCAAAACTCTGAACACATCTTCCTTTTTTAAGAATGACTTCAGTGCCGTTCTTTGTTCTTTTCTCAAAGAAAAGCTGAACTCCAAGTCTTCCAGAGTCACAGCCAAAGCCGATTCCAAAGACCGCTGTTCCCAGCAGCAGCAGCAGCCATCTTCTTTGTTTTCAAGTAGCAGGGAATCGACGCGGAACCGTCGTAACTCTGCCGTCATTATGTTAAGCCCGCCCACCGACTCTATACACGATGTGATTGGTCTGACCAGAAATTGGTTGATGGTTTTTCCAGCTCACAAGCCAACGGAGAGTTGCTAGACGACCCTTGCTGCAAATTACATTTGCTGCCGCTAGGGTGGTCTAGATTTCTAGGCATATTTTTTTGGCTAAGTCCTGGATCTTCCCAATCCTACCAACGGCACCTTTAAGTATACAGTTTGTAGTAAATTAGCCAGAACAGGTGTACACACAGCACTTTTCCCCCCCACATTATTTTCTGCTTAGCCACAGACTGAACAAGCTCATTTAGATTTGAATTTTTATTATTGTTTACATAGTAAATATCAATCATGTGGTTAAGACAAAGCCGTGTGATTGGTTGCTATGAGGAAGCCTCATTCCAGTAAAGACATAAAAGAAGAAGAACATAGGATTGTTAGCTACAATTAAAAGGTTACATTATAAAATAAGTTAAACGTCCCATCAAAATACAATTGTACATGAAGGTAATATCAATCAAAAATATTTTTCAAAATGGAAAAACGATGAAACTCTTTGCAAAAGTGCCATACAAACCAAAATAGCAGAAGCTGTGTATAGGTCTCGGGTTAGAAGGGAGTCAGCCTGCTGATGATGTGGATTCATTTATTAAAAGTGTCAAAAGACATTACTGGTCTTAGTCTATTTCCTATACGCTTGACACAGTGTAGGAGAAACGACCAAACTGCAAACGATGGAAGTATGGTCAGTGGTTATGAAGCTGATGAAATACATGATGTGCATTCATTTAACCCTCGTGTTGTCGTCCCATCGACCGTGCAACTCTCTAATTTTATTTCTGGGTCAAAATTTCAAATTAAAACTTTTTTTTTTGTGACATTTTTGTCACTTTCTTCCAACAATGTCGTCACCTTTTCCCCAATGTTCTTCCGTCACAAATTTCCGATGTTACCGTCACTTTTTTCCAACATTCTTTGATGTTTTTCGTTTCTCCAAACGTTATACAATTGAATAACGCACCCAAATTCAAAGAAAGAAGTGAACTGTAAAGAGTAATGGTTGAACGGAACCATCCACAGTATGTTTTTGGACAATTTTGGTTGAAAGAAAACCCAAATTTCTAATGTATAAACTTTTTGAAAATGGGTCAGATTTGACCCGAGGACAACAGGAAGGGTTAAGAAGGAGAAGGAATGCTAACGAAGCTAAATGTGCAAAAACATTTTTTAGGAATTGCAAGAGCTAGTTTACCTTGTTTCATCAACACATCTAAACTAAATGTTGAACTAAATCTTACCTTAACCTTTTATAAAGGAGGCTGTGTCTGTCTTGTCCCGACAAGTTTGTTCTCTTTGAGCCAAGAAATATTTTCAATATATTCTCTGTTCAAAAACTACAAGGTGCATAGTCGCTGTTATGTCGAATTCCTGAGGTTTTCAGTTTAAAAATATAAAAAAAAATAAACTGTTCACAGAGAGGGAGGGCCGACGCTACTGGGTGGTAGCTGGGCGCGGTCTCGTCCGGGAGATGACATCGTCACGGAGGACCCTGAAGTCCCGGTCAGTTCTGGGGGGTGGAGTAGAACGAGTGGTGCTGCTGGCTCTGATCTGGAGGATTGCTGGCAAACAGGAGAGGAGCGGTCTCTGAGCCGTACCAGCTGAAACGGAGGGAGAAGAAGCATACAGCAGAACATCAACCATCGCTTTATTCATCTGTTCTGGATTTATTTAGACCCTGACATTATGATATATATAGTTGTTTTTTTTAAACTTGCACGACTTGTCCCTCAGACACCCTGAAGGATCTTTCTCTTTCATCATTGATTTGTGCGCCAACTATTTTAATAACTAGAATCATTTATACTTTATTCATCCCGCAAGGGAAATTCCAATATTTTCACTCTGTTTGAACACACAGGCCTGAAAAAAAAACACACACGTTTTGATCCGGCCCATATATCAATTTAGGTTCACAATAAATGTTGGCCCGCCTAGTTGTGCACCGAAACAAAAAGACAGTTTTTCAAATGGCAACTACACAGCACTTGGAGCAGAATTTGGTAGATTTGCCGACTTTGAGACTCCCAGAAATTCCCACAGAAGCAGAGGGTTTTGGAAATGCATCCTGGGAAATAGGTCGCTGTGAGTCGACTTTTTAAAATGTAATCTTTGTTTTGCTTGATTTGCTAAATGCGAAGATTTCTAAGGACCTATTTGCTGCCTTTTGTTAGGGCTTTACGTGGACCAAACTGTAAGTGAGAAGACTATATGAGACATGGAATAATACAGTCAACGATATTTGATATTTTAATGGAGAGATGTCAGAGTGAGTGGGGGGGGGCACTGTAGCTGTCGATGGACAGGCGCCCTGAGCAGTTGGGGGTTCGGTGCCTTGCTCAAGAGCACCTTGGCAGTGCCCAGGAGGTGAACTGGCCTCTCCAGCTACCAGTCCAGCACCGTACTTTGGTCCGTAGAGGGACTTGAACCAGCGACAACTTTCTCTATTAATCTCAGGCTACATTTACATTGCTGCATTTTGGTTTAAAGAACAAATGTCTTCTGCTTCGTTTACACCTCGCATTCACACTGCTCTGGCGTTTCAGAGCCCCGAAGGCCGGCTACACACTGCCTGCGTGGCGTGAGTGTGGCGTGTCAGTTGCGTACACATGTATGTTTCTCATTGATCAAATGAAATACCACGTTAAACATAAATATATTCTGATTTGATTACAGCAAAGACAACGTCGGCAGTATTGACGGCAAAATAGGCTACAAAATATTTCATTCTGTATTGACAGGTTTTTTTATTATTATTTTTTTTTAATTACATTTATATCTGCATTTATATCAAAACCTAGAGACTTTCAAACATCAAAATGTCATTTATTAAGATGTATTCGTGTCCAAATGACATATAAACATCTTTTTGTATTCTATTTTGCCTGAAAATGCTTCCAACAGGCTTGCGTGTCGCGTGAAAAATGAGTGTTGGTTCTATTTCTAGCATGCACGCGTTTTCTGAGACGCGCGTGTCACGCAGGCAGTGTTAACCTGTTAACATGGGAGCCGAAATAAAAACGAACACGCCACGCAGGCAGTGTGCAGGAGGCCTAAACCGGAGACATTTGAAAAAAACTTCTGACCTTCGGTTTGGAATCTGCGGGGTTGTGTTGCAGTCTCAACGGCCGCAAACAATATCTGGTTCAAGCTTTTCAGATGTGAATATTCTCTTAGTTTTCTTTAGCCGCTTTCCGACCGGAGGGATTTTTGCAGTTCCTAGAACATAACGTTCATAGAACCCTTCTTTTCTCGTGTTCCAACTGGACCAATTTGGGGATTATTAAGTTCCTCAGGCCGCAGTTCCTGTACCTCTTTCAGCTCCTACTTCAGGGCAGGGTCTTTCCCCTTTTCCGCATAGTGGTGGTTAGATGGCTGTGATTATAATAACAAAAGGTCAGTTCCTACTTGGCCAGTGTGAATGCAAATGGAAAAAAACCGGTTTTGGGGGGAGAGTGGTTAGTAGAACTGTTTAGAAGTGGACTGTTCCTATAACTACCTTCCTGTGAAGTGAATACGTTTGAGATTCTGACTGCCGGTCGGACAAAACAAGTCATTTAAAAAACGTTTTACAGTTTTTAAAAACATTTAATCAACTAAACTATGAATCGATTAAGTGTGAAAAGTTTTTTATAGACCTTAGTGGTCCCCTAATACTGTATCTGAAGTCTCTTTTATATAGGCCTTAGTGGTCCCCTAATACTGTATCTGAAGTCTCTTTTATATAGACCTTAGTGGTCCCCTAATACTGCATCTGAAGTCTCTTTTATATAGACCTTAGTGGTCCCCTAATACTGTATCTGAAGTCTCTTTTATATAGGCCTTAGTGGTCCCCTAATACTGTATCTGAAGTCTCTTTTATATAGGCCTTAGTGGTCCCCTAATACTGTATCTGAAGTCTCTTTTATATAGGCCTTAGTGGTCCCCCTAATACTGTATCTGAAGTCTCTTTTATATAGGCCTTAGTGGTCCCCTAATACTGTATCTGAAGTCTCTTTTATATAGACCTTAGTGGTCCCCTAATACTGTATCTGAAGTCTCTTTTATATAGACCTTAGTGGTCCCCATAATACTGTATCTGAAGTCTCTTTTATATAGACCTTAGTGGTCCCCTAATACTGTATCTGAAGTCTCTTTTATATAGACCTTAGTGGTCCCCTAATACTGTATCTGAGGTCTCTTTTATATAGACCTTAGTGGTCCCATAATACTGTATCTGAAGTCTCTTTTATATAGGCCTTAGTGGTCCCCTAATACTGTATCTGAAGTCTATTTCCCGAAATTCAGCCTTGGTGCAAAATTACAGCCACTAGAGCCAGTCCCACAATGAGTTTTCCTTAGTATGTGCCATTTCTGTGTCTGTAGCTATTGAGGAGGAGAGAGGGGGGGGGGGCAAGGTGGAGAGTGGGGGTCTGGCCTTGACCAACTGCCATGCGATGTCTCTCTCTTTCTCATGGGTGGGCCAAATTCTCTGGGCAGACAAAGCAGAGAAAGGGGAGGTAACCTTTCCCCTTATGACATCATAAAGGGAAGATTCCAGATCGGCCCATCTGAGCTTTCATTTTCTCAAAGGCAGAGCAGGATACCCAGGGCTCGGTTTACACCTATCGCCATTTCTAGCCACTGGGGGACCATAGGCAGGCTGGGGGAACTCATATTAATGTTAAAAAAACCCTCATAAAGTGACATTTTCATGCCATGGGACCTTTAATAACCAACTTGGATCATTAATGGGATATCAATAGGGTTGGGTACCGAACCGGTCCTTTTAAAACGATTCCGATTCCTAAACCGATTCTTGAAAAACTGAAAAATGACAAAAATGTAATATGTTTACTAGCGATCACGTGCAGGGAATGGTTAATATGTTTTTACGTCCGTTTTGGTGAGCCCAGAGGGAAAATATGGCATTTTAAAAGTAGCCTACATTTACGGTAGCTAGCTAACGGTAGACTACAGAGAAAGTGTGATATTTTACGTCCGTTTCGGAGCGACAGAGGGAAAATATTTCAGTCGACACATTAAGTGGAACCAAAATGAGGAACCAAAATTTGCGTTCTAATCCGGTCCGATTCCTACCGGTTGCGTAGGAACCGGTTCCATAGTGGAACCGGGTTTCGGTACCCAACCCTAGATATCAAAGGTCGATGGATATGGTTCTGCCTGTGTGATGACAGTACCTTGAGTGTGGATGTGAACCACGTGCCCATGGAGCGGGTGCATCGTCATCGCTGCCTTGAGGGTCATCAAAGAAATATGGCCGGGGTAGGACCCTGTTGTTAACGGCCATGCTGCTGGTCTGTGGAAATAAGGGAGAGAACACGGGATGAAATGACTTCCACTGCTTCAGCAATACTGATCCTGTGTCTTGTTTCATCACAGATTATTTTTTATTTTTTTTTACTTTAAAATGAAACATGACACAGGATCAGTATCAATTGAAATGTCTTCATTTAGTTGACATCCAGTTTCTGTCCGATGGGCCAACTACCTCCTGCGCAGGCCGGCGAACCCTGAGGATGAGGATGAGCAGACTGGTCGGCAGCAGCTCCCATATGAAGAGGATGGCTCCGAAGGCCAGGTAGCCCCTGTCGCCCAGTTCACTACGCAAGTCAGCCTACAGACAAACACACAAACATGGGGTTATCTAGTAGTAGGGCTGCACAATGAATCGCAATGTCATCAAAATCGCAATATGGACTAGTGCAATATCCAAAATCGCAGAGCCTTATTTGTTAAGGCAAAATATGTGTCAAACCATTCTGAATT